>NC_037669.1:72509117-72809117 GCF_003255815.1 Theropithecus gelada
AAAAAAAAAAAAAAAAAAAAAAAAAGAAATTCTGCCTTGGTTTCCATTTTCCTACCTCTTTGAATGAGAATCTTCTCCTTTTCTAGACCCTTTGTATTACCATACTTTCTGTGTGTTTTCATAGCTCTCAGGCTGTCTGCATTGTTTGTTCATCCCGAACAAGCTCCTGGACTTATTCTTTGGCCAGTCTTTACCCATTCCTTTGGAGTTTCTGCTTGGAAGTGACTTCCTCTCCTAAGGTGAAGACTCTTTGTCATTTAATAGGGTGAACTTTCAAAGTATTACCCTGTTCATGAGTTAGTGTTCCCTGGCTGTGTGGAATAGAAAAGAACATCTCCACTTGAGCTTGAATCTCTCTGGAATATGTGTCATTGACAGACCCTATTTCTTGTGTGACCATGTAAGCTCTTAACAGACTGGTCTTTGCATAGCTAGTAACTATCTTTGGAGAAAATGTAAAACAAGTACTTGAAGGTTTTGGAAAGTGCCAAAGGCAGGGAGACCCTGGAGGGGAGTTGAAATTGAAAGGAGGGGCCAGGCACGGTGGCTCGTGCCTGTAATCCCAGCACTTTGGGAGGCCCGAGACTGGCAGATCACGAGGTCAGGAGATCGAGACCATCCTGGCTAACACGGTGAACCCTCATCTCTACTAAAAATACAAAAAATTACCCGAGAGTGGTGGCGGGCACCTCTAGTCCCAGCTACTCGGGAGGCTGAGGCAGGAGAACAGCGTGAACTGAACCCAGGAGGCAGAGCTTGCAGTGAGCCGAGATCGTACCACTGTACTCCAGCCTGGGCGACAGAGCAAGACTCCATCTCAGAAAAAAAAAAAAAAAAAATTGGAAGGAGGGGACTTGAAATGGGAAACAAAAGGCATACTTTGAGTTTCCAGTTTTTACTTCCAGCTTTTACTTCCAGCTTTTTGGTCTTGATGAAAGAGTGCAGTGGGAAAACCTGTAGTCTTTTTGCACTGGATAACTGAAGGACAGAGTTCAGGATCCCTAAGAAGCTGGAAACTGGGGGTGGGAGGGTATCTCAGAAAGGAGAAAGTCAGAGTGGGGAGTCCTGGATTCTGAGTATAAACTGACCAAATCAGAAGGTATATCATGAACCACACAAGCATAAGGCTGACTGTAAGTGGCCCAGCTAAAGTGAAAAAGAAGTAAGACTTGAGCTGCTGCCCAAGAGACAGAGTTTGCAGTTTGAGTCTGAATATGCGTCACCCATGAATCACTCTTCACTGGGATCTCAGCTTTTTTCACTTATGTCTGATACACACAATGTAAATATTCTCTTTTCCCACTGTTCAGTTGCCTGTCTGAGTTTCATATGCTTAGTTCACAATTTTTGGGCTTTGAGAGGTAGGCAAGAGGTCTGAAAATTTGTTAACCAGTGCAAAGCCTCAGCCGAGGCAGGAATTCGATACGAATTTTTAAGGGTGATGGTTCTGCCACAGTGCCTACCTCTTTTGCACAATTACTGGTGTGTTGTGAAGATTTTCCTCATGTATTTGAATGCCCTAGGTCACTTCATGTTGCTTTGCTGACTCTTCATGATGATGTTGGAAGCAGTGTTGAATATTGCAAAAATCATAGTATAATAGATGAGAATAACTGATATTTTCTGAGCTCTCCTTATGTGACAGATGTCCTAAGCACTTTACTCATCCTATTCTCCTAGTAATCCTGTTTATTATTCCTGTTTTACAGTTGAGGATTAAAGGCACAGAGGGGTTGAATGCACAGCTGTTATGTGGTAAAGCCAGGAGCTAACAGGAAAAGGAAGATAGGTTAGTATGACATGTACACATGTGCACATTCTCAAGCATGTGGTTAGAATTGGAAGATAGGTATTATCTGCACTGAGTTTCAGCAGATTCCTGAGGAAGATAGATATGAAAAAATACCATTTTCCTGCTACTGTGCCTATCAAGTTTACCAGCATGAACTTGGCAGGGAAAAGACTAAGAAATACTAGCAAGGGCCCAAAGATTGAATGAACCCTTTAGTTAAAGAGATAAATAGTGATGAGTAGTTTACTTATCCACATGAGTTAGATTCTTTAGGCAATGGTTTACTGACTCTTGTAGCTAGAATACTGCTGAAATTTTCATTCATATTGAGGAGCAGATTATTAAGTGTAGTTAATTAGAATGAAATGATAAAAATAAACTTTATAAGATAACTAATAGTTTACTTTGTTTGCACTAGAATTCTTGAAATCTGCTCCAAGAGAACCATAGACTCTTAAAAAAATTTTTTTAAATTTTAATATAATTTTACAAATTGAGACTGGGTCTTGCTGTATTGCTCAGGCTGGTCTTGAACTTCTGGGCTCAAGCAGTCCTCCTGTCTTGGCCTCCCATAGTACTGAGATTATAGGTGTGAGCCACTGTGCCCAGCCGAAGAGTCCTATAGACTCTTGATAGTAACCTTGGTGATGGTAGAGTTAGCAAAGGAAGAGAATTCCCTGCCTGTTGTGGCACCAAAGAGCTTTTTACAAGACACTGAGCACTGCAATATACTGGCTATGAAGAAGCTAAACTCAGCAGGATCATGTGGATACGAAAGGAAGTTGTAGCATTAGGCTTATATAATATATGGAGGGTGTCTACAATGGGGACATGATGTTTCAGCTCTATTCTGTATTCAACCACATCTCAAAATTTTAGTCTTCTGAACACCGTGATTATAAAATGAATACTTTATTCCAGGAATGGAGTAGTCTTGTACTGGATTAACAGATAGCAGATAAAACAGTGATAACTTCTGGACAAAATACATAAAGTATAAGAAATATTTCAAAATATTGAAATATTAGTCCTTTGTCAGATGAGTAGATTGCAAAAATCTTCTCCCATTCTGTAGGTTGCCTGTTCACTCTGATGGTAGTTTCTTTTGCTATGCAGAAGCTCTTTAATTAGATCCCATTTGTCAATTTTGGCTTTTGTTGCTGTTGCTTTTGGTGTTTTAGACATAAGGTCCTTGCCCATGCCTATGTCCTGAATGGTATTACCTAGGTTTTCTTCTAGGGTTTTTATGGTTTTAGGTCTAACATTTAAGTCTCTAATCCATCTTGAATTAATTTTCATATAAGGAGTAAGGAAAGGATCCAGTTTCAGCTTTCTACTTATGGCTAGCCAATTTTCCCAGCACTATTTTTAAATAGTGAATCCTTTCCCCATTTCTTGTTTTTGTCAGGTTTGTCAAAGATCAGATGGCTGTAGATGTGTGGTATTATTTCTGAGGGCTCTGTTCTGTTCCATTGGTCTATATCTCTGTTTTGGTACCAGTACCACGCTGTTTTGGTTACTGTAGCCTTGTAGTATAGTTTGAAGTCAGGTAGCATGATGCCTCCAGCATTGTTCTTTTGGCTTAGGATTGTCTTGGCAATGCGGGGTGTTTTTTGGTTCCATATGAACTTTAAAGCAGTTTTTTCCAATAGTGTGAAGAAAGTCATTGGTAGCTTAATGGGGATGGCATTGAATCTATAAATAACCTTGGGCATTATGGCCATTTTCACGATATAGATTCTTCCTATCCATGAGCATGACAAAGGGCTAATATCCAGAACCTATAAAGAACTCAATCAAATTTACAAGAAAAAAAACAACCCCATCAAAAAGTGGGCAAAGGATATGAACAGATACTTCTCAAAAGAAGACATTCATACAGCCAGCAGACACATGAAAAAATGCTCATCATCATTCGCCATCAGAGAAATGCAAATCAAAACCACAATGAGATACCATCTCACACCAGTTAGAATGGCAATCATTAAAAAAATCAGGAAAGAACAGGTGCTGGAGAGGATGTGGAGAAATAGGAACACTTCTACACTGTTGGTGGGACTGTAAACTAGTTCAACCATTGTGGAAAACAGTGTGGCTATTTCTCAAGGATCTAGAACTAAAAATACCATTTGACCCAGCCATCCCATTACTGGGGATATACCCAAAGGATTATAAGTCATGCTGCTATAAAGACACATGCACACGTATGTTTATTGCGGCACTATTCACGATAGCAAAGACTTGGAATCAACCCAAATGTCCATCAGTGACAGACTGGATTAAGAAAATGTGGCATATATACACCATGGAATACTATGCAGCCATAAAAAAGGATGAGTTCATGTCCTTTGTAAGGACATGGATGCAGCTGGAAACCATCATTCTCAGCAAACTGTCACAAGAACAGAAAACCAAATACTGCATGTTCTCACTCATAGGTGGGAATTGAACAATGAGATCACTTGGACACAGGAAGGGAAGCATCACACACTGGGTCCTATTGTGGGGAGGGGGGAGGGGGGAGGAATAGCATTAGGAGATATAGCTAATGTAAATGACGAGTTAATGGGTGCAGCACACCAACACGGCACATGTATACATATGTAACAAACCTGCATTTTGTGCACATGTACCTTAGAACCTAAAGTATGATAAAAAAATTGAAATATTTTAAAGTCTTGGAGAGTAACTAAAAGTAGGCAGAAAGCAGAGAGGATTCCATCCTTGAAGGAAAGGAACCACACTGAGCAAGACCCACGCTGGCATGGCTTTTCCTCTGAGGGCCCTTCCTAGCCCACAGCATTCATGAAATAACTGTCCATTAAAATATTTCTGCCTAATAAAGTTTTGTTTTACTGTTGCCAGGTAAACTTATTGAACATAGACATTGACAGGAAACATTGTTCTTTAACTGGCATTTACTACAACTAGGTATTTTCCTGGCATTTCATTATGTGATATTTATTTAATTTCATCCAAACTTGGGGAGCAAATCATTGTAATCTTGCCTGTTACGTTATTTTATGGGCTATAGAACATGAACAAATCAAATACAGAATGAAGGAGTCAGGGTATAATAACTCTGACTTTTGGTTTAGAACTTGGGGTTTGAAAACATGCAGACTTTGGTTTGCTTTTTCTGTGTTTGAAAGGTTTGACCTCTGTGTAAATGACTTTACTACAGAAACTGATTGCACTGTACTACATTGTTTATGAATATTGATATAATAAATATTTAATGGATACATTTTGCTCGTAAGTACTTCATCTAGCATAAAATTAGAGAAATTTTACTTGAGACAGTCTGTAAAACAGCCCAAAAAATAATCATGTCCTTTTGAATAACCTTAAAAACATTTTACTTTTCATTATTAATTTGTTCTTGCATTTGTTTTCTGACTTAGGCACATTAATTAAAAAATGCACTATGTGTACCTTCATCCTCCTACACTTGTGGATTCTAGCGATGAGAATGGTGAAAAGCACAGTTGGACAAGCTCAGATTTATATCTTAATATGAAGGATTATAAAATATCTTCCTACACGTTAGTTAAATCTGTGAAAGATCAAATGAGTTCTGTGCTTGACAGTGTAGATGATTATGGTGATGTAATAGTTATAGTGAAAGCATTTTTTGAGTGTGTGCTTTGTGTTAGGTACTGTGATGTATCCTCAAAAGCAGGATCTCATTGATTACACATAATAACGTGGCAGTAAAGTGATTAAGGTCATAGGCTCTAGAAGTTAGGTTTGTATCCTTGTGACCTTGCAAACATGTCTTAATCTTTCTGTGCCTCAGTTTTCCATCTGCAATTGGAGATCATCCTTTACTTACCTTATGATTTCAGAATCAATACACTGAAACAGTGCCACATTCCCTGGTCAGCTTGTATTATTAATAAGTGGTTGTGGTCATTATCATAGTGGGGCCAGGGCTCAAACAGGTCCATGATCCAGTGTCCATGATCTTAACCACATCACTGTATGCTTGAGCATCACTGTGTGCCCAAGCATGCCACATGGCACATAGTAGATGCTCATTAAAAAATGAGCTTTGGGCCATGCACGGTGGCTTACACCTGTAATCTCAGCACTTTGGGAGGGTAAGGCAGGCAGATCACTTGAAGTCAGGCGTTTAAGACCAGCCTGGCCAACATGGTGAAACCCCGTCTCTAGTAAAAATACAAAAATTAGCTGAGTGTGGTGGTGCGTGCCTGTAATCCCAGCTACTTGGGAGGCTGAGGCACGAGAATTGCTTGAACCCAAGAAGGGGAGGCTGCAGTGAGCAGACATCGCACCAGTGCACTCCAGTCTAGGTGACAGAGTGAAACGGTGTCTAAAAAAAAAATGAGCTCTGGATTTTCCCTGTAGAATTTGTGCTTGAACTGGCTTATTTGTCTATTTATTTGTACATAATATATGGCTTGATGCAGAGAGAAACTTTTAAACGTTGAAGTCTTAGAGATAAATGACGGGCATATGGGCTGAAATCTGTATTATTCTAGAAACATGATTACTGAACTGTTAGCCCTGGGAAGTGCCTAGCCTTGCCAAATAATTTATTGTCACAGGAACCATTATTATTTGTTTGCCATGAAGGCAAATCAGTGGCCCCAGTTTTAGATTGAGGGTCATTGTGTTCTTGGTCTTTGTATCTAATTAATTAATTATCATTCACCAAATACTAAAGAAGCACCAGGTCTGTCCCAGGCATGGGAGATGCATTGGTGAATGCATCAGACATGGTTTGTGCCTTTGAGACCATCATAGTCTCATGGGATGTGGCAGACACTGACAAATCACCCACGTATATAACTACACATTGAGAGGTGTTACGAGGAAAAATGAGGGATCAGTAAACTTTTTCTGTAGATGACCACGTAGTAAATATTTTATTTTTTTATTTTAATTTTTAATTTTTTTTGAAACGGAACCTCACTCTGTTGCCTAGGCTGGAGTGCAGTGGTGTGATCTCAGCTCACTGCAGCCTCCGCCTCCCAGGTTCAAGCGATTCTCATGCCTCAGCCTCCTGAGTAGCTGGGATTACAGGCATATGCCACCACGCCTGGCTAATTTTTGTATTTTTGGTAGAGATGGGGTTTCACCATGTTGGCAAGGCTGGTCTCAAACTCCTGGCCTCAAGCAATCCACCTGCCTTAGCCTCCCAAAGTGCTGAGAGTACAGGTGTGAGCCCTCACACCTGGCCATAGTAAATACTTTAGACTTCTGGGCCTTACATTCCCTGCTGCAGCCATTCACCTCTATCACTGCAGGTGACAAGAGGGTCATCTTGTTTTCCTGTGGTCTAGGCCAGTGAGGAAGACTAGCAGGGAGATTCTGATGAGAGTCAGAGAGCCTTATCATTTGCTTAGTAAAGCAAATGTCTTCACATACCTGCACTGGGAGGCTGCTGAATGCTGTCACGTAGCTAGTGAGGATCTCCTGTGGGACTCTCAGTGCTGTTGTAAGAGAGCATCAGGCTGCAATTTCCTCATCTGGACTCTCAAGAAGTTTATCTGTATCTTCCTATAGGACATTGGTCTTCTTCATAGGACCTTGGTCTGCAAATTTTTTCTTAAAGGACCGGGGAGTGGATATTTTAGGTGTTGCAGCAATATGTCTCTGTTGAGACTACTCAAAAGCAAAAGCAGCAATAGACATAAAGGGGTAGGCATGGCTGCATTACAATAAAACTTGCTGATACAGGGCTTTGTATCGTATGTGAGTTCAGGACAGTTGATTAAAGTTTAATATTCTAGGCAAGTAGGTTTCACCTTGTATTTCAACTCCTGTTGATGGTATCCATGTGGAACACTGTGTAATGAGGATTGTGAGGCTGAGGTCATTCTTTTGGGAAAAGGAAGCAATTGACTAATGTCTGTTGTAGGTTCAGCTTGTGGGAGCACTGGTTGGTACAAGTGCTGGACACCTATAATCCTTGTGGCTAGGAGTGCCTTGTGAGCAAGGATTTTGCCATCTATCTTTATACATCAGGTGCTTGGCACAATTGTTAGTTTTAAAAGGGTTTATCGAATGAATGGACATTTATCTTGATGCCTTACCACAAAACCATATTTAAATCATTTATCCTACACAAGTACTTACTAAATGCTTATAGCGTTAATGGCAGTATCTTTTTATTCTAGTTGTTTTCGAAAGAAGGGAAATTCATTGCGTTCTATGTTTAATGTCCTTGACCATCAGTATTTAATCTTCTGTATAATAGAACCACCAAAGTCTACAGTTTAAATGATTTTTTCCTCCTTCTGTCCTTCACGTGTTTGTGCTTAAGGCCTTTACATTTCTTATAGGTAATATTAAACAACATGATGCAATTAGAATTTGTTTAACATTTATTTTGAAATATGTAGGATAGGTAATTAAGGAGTTTTTTTTTTCACATTTGCTTTACAAAGTAGGTTTCATTCCTTTATTGTAAATAGAGTGTGCATTGCCTTGTATCCTCATAATACATTTCTCTGAATTTATTTTTTATTTTTAGAGACAGCATAGGAATCCTTTTATAAGCTCAATATGCATTTCCTGGCTGTACCACATAGTTTATCTTTTGTGTTTTTAGAGTTGCAAGATGAGAGGGGGGCAGAGATTAGAGAATGCTGTAATTAAAGCTGATTTTCCTAGCATGTAATGTGTGGTATAATGAATATATATATATTTGGTCTTGGTTCCTGGTTCCTGGCACAGATCTAAAACCTTGAGTGGTAGGAGCTTCTTTTGTTATTTATAAAATGTTCTTCTGTTATTTATAAGCCCCTTTCAACCATACCTGGGTTTTTATGCTAATAAGGTGACTCCTGGTGGCCCTTTAGATAGTTTCAAGGGAGGGGCTAGCCATGCCAAGAAGGGTGGATAGAACTTTTGGTTTTCATTCCCCTGCCCCAACACCTCTAAGTAGGGGAGAGAGGCCGCAGATTGAGTTCAGTCACCAATGGCCAATTTCTTAATCATGGCTAAGTAATGAAACCTTGATTAAACTCTGACACACTGACATTAGGGGAGCTTCCAGGTTGGTGAACACATATGGGCACCACCCCCCATACCATGCTCTATTGCATCTCTTCCATTTGGCCATTTCTGAGGTTTATCCTTTATAATAAACAGTAATCATAAATATTCTCCAGAGCTCTGTGAGTTTTTCTAGTGATTTATTGAACCTGAGCAGTGGATTGTGAGAACCCCTGTGTATGTAGGTGGCCTGCCACCCTGTTTGCTGCTGGTGTCTGAAGTAGGAGCAGTCTGGGGGACTGAGCCCTTAACCTGTGGGGTTTGTGCTAACTATGGGAGTTAGTGTCAGAATTGAATGGAATTTTTGAACAACCAGTTGGTGTTGGAGAATTGGAGAATTCTGAGAAAATAACACATATTTGGTGTCAGAAAACACCACACATGACATCTGTCTTTGCCAATGCTTAACTCAATATGGTGCTCAGCCTCTCTTCATATTCAGCTGAAAACGCTCTTACACCAAAGCGTCACTGAACAGATTATGCCGCAGGTTTCAGAGAAGAAATGTGAAGGCATGTGAATCCACAACATCTGTTCTCACGCATTCTCATCACATGTGTCTGTTCTTCCTTGTTCTCTTCCCCTCTCTCTGCCTTTTCCCCCTACTCACGGATAAGGTTCTCCTGTGTTAATATGGAGCAGTCCCCCGACTTGCTGTATTAGTTTGTTTTCACACTGCAAATAAAGAGATATCTGAGACTGGGTAATTTATAAAGGAAAGAGGTTTAGTGGACTCACAGTTCCACATGGCTGGGGAGGCCTCACAATCATGGTAGAAGGCAAAGGAGAAGCAAAGCACATTTTACAGGGTGGCAGGCAAGAGAGCATGTGCAGGGGAACTCTCCTTTATAAAACCATCAGATCTCATGAGACTTACTATCATGAAACGCCCCCATGAATCAGTTACCTCCCACTGGTAATTATGGAAGCTACAGTTCTAGGTGAGATTTGGGTGCGGACACAACCAAACCATATTAGTTGCATGTCCACTCACCAAAGAGTCCTGTGGTCAGCTAGACACCCTTCTCTTTGATGGAAGTTTGCTTTCCATCTCTGGTTGCTTAAACATGCCCTCTGGGTGTCTCATCTGCTCATTCCAAATAGTGTATGAAAATATTCCTTACAACTGTATATAGGGGTAAATCTACTTTTGACCATCTTACACATTCATACTTGCCTTCATTCAATGAAAAACTAAGTTGAATGCCTACAATGTCTCATGCAGTGTTCTGGGCACCGGGCACTCATCAGTGAACAAAACAAGTGTTTGCCCTATGGAGCTGGTCTAGCCGTATACATACATAAAATTAGTACACATAAGAAAATAGGAAACAGGGAAGCATTTACTAAATTTCTATGTATTTATACATTTCTTCCTATTCCTGCTTTTATCATTTGGGGTCCAGTTAGAAAGAGACTATGTTTGTTATTTTAACAGATAAAATTTAGCATAGAGAATTGAGTAAAGAACTATTGGAGGACTAGAAGGGCAAAAAACTCCAAAAAAACCACCACTAACTAAAACAGAGATTATAACTTGCAGGAAGCAGTGCTGCCCACCCCCAACCTCCACCCCCACCCAAGATAAGAGGAAGAAGTTGAAGCTTTCCAAGAACTTGGAAACTTGGAGGAGAGGTCCTGCAGAGCTGGGACCCAGAGTTTTAGGAAAGGCTGCTGCTTGGCTGGTTTCAGTGGCTCCGAGGCTGGTCAGGGAGTGCTGGTAGCACCTGTAATCTGGAACCAGCTAGTCTTGAAACCAACTTCTTTTGCCAGGGTGAGGAGGTGTGGGACCAGGGGCTATGGTGACAAAACATTAGAAAGGAACAGATACCATCTCTTATCTGCCAGCCCTTTAGTCTCCCCATAGTGTGCCCCATATGGGCAGACCCTAATAGGAAGCCAGCTGGTGAAAGAGAAAGTAATTTGCAGGATTATCAGCCCCGCAGAGCAATGGGCACCTAGAAAGGAGAGTTTGGAGCTGAGACAAAATAACTTCATAACTGGCACATCACTGATAGGGCCCAAGTCTGGGTCCTCTTCATCTTTCTTTTGATTTACTACATTGAATCCCAAAGATGCTGTTCAGATCCATTGAGAAGATAATTGTGAAATATCCGAATAAACACAAGTATTTTCACACAAATGTGCAACAGCTCCAGTTTGCTTCTATATGGTGTATGGTTAGTTGTGTACTTTGTCCTGTTTTGCAGTCTAGGGCATTTCCCAAAGGAGTAACTAATTCCATGGGATTTAACACAGATGCCAAGTCAAAATTGGTTGGGGGATAACTGTGCAAATATAGTTAAATAGATTTTTTTAAATGGTTGAGCTCCTCAGAACCTTAAGTAAAGCATATATTGAGAACCTCTAAGTGAAGAAAATAAAACTATGTATTTCCCAGATGTTTGACCATGAAATTCCCCCATCTTCAATTTTAAGCTCACTGATTTGTCTTCTGGTTATAGTCTGTCTACTTTCAACCCATCTCTACTAGTCATTTTTTGAAAACAAAAACATTTCAAACTTCTAGTTAAAAAAATTTTGATACATATACGAACCTCTCACATCTCTCTGATGTATGATGCTTTTTTAAAATTTTTATTATTTTTTTGAGACGGAGTCTCCCTCTGTAGCCCAGGCTGGAGTGCAGTGGCGTGATCTTGGCTCACTGCAAGCTCCGCCTCCTGGGTTCATGCCATTCTCCTGCCTCAGCCTCCCGAGTAGCTGGGACTACAGGTGCGCACCACCACGCCTGGCTAATTTTTTATATTTTTAGTAGAGACAGGGTTTCACCATGTTAGCCAGGATGGTCTCGATCTCCTGACCTCGTGATCCACCCACCTCAGCCTCCCAAAGTGCTGGGATTACAGGTGTGAGTGACTGCACCCAGCATATACTTTTAAAAAACAGTTTTGTGCTATGTCCTCCTTCAACTTCTCCTCCAGCATTAGTTCTTCTGTTTCTCTTTCATGATGTTGGTGTGTGTTGTTTCATCATTCTTGCTGTTGTGCCTTAGAGCATCCTGTCATCAGTGACTGCCAGTAACTGGTCTTTTCCTATTAGTAGTCCCCTGAGGCACTGTTTCATCTCTTGGGCCTGTGTACCCTACAATTGCTGTTTTTGTCCAGCATACTGCTTGCTACTTGATGCTGATCATTTTGTTGGTTGCCGGAGCCCCCGCTCTGTTCCCTGGGTGCCCAGCCTTCAGACTTAAAATATAACCCTGGCGGCCAGGTGCAGTGGCTCACACCTGTAATCCCAGAACTTTGAGAGGCTGAGGCAGGCGGATCACGAGGTCAGGAGATCGCGACCATCCTGGCTAACACGGTGATACTTGGTGTTCAGCAGATTGCTTTTGGGAGGGGGCTTGTTCTCAAGGCCTCAGGTCCTTTTCCCAGCCATCAATATACCTCCTTGGTGTTTCTTCTGTCCTGAAAAGGTGAGTAGCTTTTATATCTAGTGTTTTCAGAGACAGCAGGAGCTTCAGAGATCAATTTTAATTTTAAGCCGACTCTCCTCCTTTAGAGGCAAAGGTCCTCAAGAGAAGAGAGTAATGGCCAATAAGGGGGAGTTGTTTAGAATCTATCTTCCTCCTGCATTGGGTAGCTACTTAGATGCTGGCTGGATATACCTGGTGGAAGGTCATGGAACCAAATCCCCATTGTGGTGCATTTCTCGCCTCCCTGGTGTTGCTTCTTGATCCTGGACAAGGTGGAAAAGAGATTTCACAGAAATCTTTCATTTTACTTTGCCAGCAAACTTGTAAGGTCATGGTGGTTGATATCCTCAGTTAACATAAATAAAGGTCACCTGTGAATAAATGGCAGGGTGAAGATGACCCACAGAGCCTTTGACGCCACTCACTTAAGCTTATTTCTCAATTATCAACTCCCAGAACTGTCATCTTGACATTACAGCATATTTTGATCCTTTCTGCCTCATTCTCTGTTCACTTCTAGTTTGGGCCAGTTGTTAGCTTGTAGCAATATCATCTAGCATTTCACTATGGGTTCCTTAAAGAAGAATCATTAGTATAGAACTTTCTCTATGTTTCTTAGGTTCTTTGACTCCTTCGATTTTAAAAGGGTGTAGTATGTTTAGGATATTGTTTCCTTTGCTGCTTAGATACTGTGTCAGATTGTCTATTTGTAGGAGTCTTTTTGTGTGTGCTTTTCTGAGTGCTCTGTCATCACAGTGGACTTTTCAAATGAATGACAGTATGTATTTCACACGTTTCCTGGACAGTGTGGCAGGCTCATTTGATTATCGTGCATTCTGCACCTGGGTATAAATTTTTTTTTAGGGATTATTTTGAAGTTTCTTTTTCATGATATCTAGTTTTCTGAAAGCTCACCTTGAATTTAACTTCTATGGATTATTCTTATAGATAAAAGTACTATTTGGATGATTTACCCTCTCCCCTTCCCTGGCTAAAGAAATTCAAATTACTATAAGGGAAGAGATGACTAACATAGATGGAAATATTTGGCATGTGATTTTCTTGTTTATAACTAGGGCATTTTATGTGGAATATTGGGGAGGGCAATGGAATTTAATCATCAAAATTATAATTTCTCCTATAAATGGAGATTTTGACAATGAAATTGTGAAAGAAAGGGTGCTCTCTACAATGTTTTATTTTTCTTTAAAAGCATCTAAGATCTAGTTTTCCATAGCAATAGTATTTTATTCATCAACAAGAATGAAATGTCTTTCTAAACACAAATAGTGGACTTCAAACCTCACAGACACTAATTATCATTCTGCACAGAGAACATTCAAAATGTCAGAGAGATGATCTCAGGAATTTCCCCAGCAAAGGTCACTCATTTCCTACTCTATAAGTCATTTCTTTGGCACGCCAGTGTGACAGGCAAGCTTGTGAGATTGAGTTAGCTAGGTCACTCAAAACTGCCGCTGTAAAGAAGTGATGAGAAGTCTATTGCTATCAGGTAAATCCCATTAAACTCAAATGTATCCTAAACTATTAAGCACTATTAGATCGTTAGAAGGAGCTGGAATGGGTTGATTGAAATAAAGTCTGTCCCTTGCAAGCTTTCATCTGGATTTATTGGAAAGGACTTTGGGGAGTAATTTAAGGAGGGCTAACAAATTGGTAACTGCAAGGTGTGGAGAAGGTAGCAGGGCCCTGTGAGGGAGTCAAATCTGATGCACATGTTTGACCCATGGTAATGGTGATGGTGAATGTGCACGTAGGTTCTTTAGGGTTTACAAAGCACCTTCACGTACATTATCCCAGCCACCCTGGAAGCTTGTGTTTTGCTAATATCTCTGCTTTACCCGCTCAGCGTGCAAGCTCATTTGATGTAGAGATCTTGAAAAACACTGCTGTTGTTCCTCTCACACCGGTGATATGTTTGGGCAACGTGATTGAATAAAAATATCTAGTACTTTCCCTTCTCTGAGTATTGTAAAGGATCTGCTCTGATGGCATGTCTAAGTGTGTGAAATAGTTGGGCAGGTTTTAACGAATAATGAATGGCCCCAGAACAAGATATTTTCCCCTCTTTGAAAATTTAGAGAATGAGTCCGTGGCCTAGTATCGTACTCTTTTTAATTTGTTTTCAAATGAACACTTTGCATGGAGATGATTCTTGGAACACAGACCCCCTTTTGCCACCACAGAGACTCACCTGAGTGGGTGGACACATACATGCATATAGGTGTATATATATATTTAAATGAGATGGAGCAGTGACTTAATTTTCGGGAAACGTCTTCTAGAGTTATTTGTGCCACAAGTGAGCAGAGACTCAATTTTTATGAACATGAACCTGAGACCAAGCTACTTGGCACAAATATCCTCACCTTCTTCCATGAGCTCACCTGTTCTACAGAGATGTGGTCTTGGCAGGCTGCAAGGGCAGTGCCTAAGCACAGGGATGGGCACTTAATGCTGGCCTGTTGAGGGTGTGTCAGTTACTCTTGTAACTTCAGGCCTCAGTTACTCATGTGTCACATGGACCTTTGCCTGGTCATGATCTCAAGTTTCCTTCAGATCTTATTAGTCTTTTCAAAGTAATTAGAAAATTATTAATTTTATTAAATGTAATTAGAATTCTTGTTTTCTTTTTCTAGCTTGCCTTCTTTCATTTTATTAATAAACCCGTCTTTGGGAAATTAAATGTAGTTATTAAATTAACTACATTAAATAGATAACTTTTTATTCAGGTAAAAACAGAATGTAGAGATTAATATCACAGTCATCTGTGAGTCCAGTATGAAGAAGTTCCAAATAATATTTTCTCAGATTTGCTCAGATCATTTTAAAATAAAAAATGTAAAGTATAAGTGATAAAATTGAAGTCTATTGTTGTCTCTTCGGAAAATCCATGATCCCTTCTGACCCTTTAACATAGTCAGTGTTCTAAACTTGGCATGTCACTTTCCAAATGGTTTTGATATATCCATGTATGTATCTTCCTAAGATTGTTTACTATTATTTTCTATTTAAGTGTGCGTAAATACTCTTATGTGTTCCTCTTGTTCTACAAGTTGCTAGTTTTTCCCATATATTTTGCTTTGTAAATATATTGGCATTGACATGTTTCAAGAGCTGGTTCATTCATTTGAACCATTTTACAGTATTCCATTGGATAGGCCACATTGTATTAATCCTTAGCTTTAATGTCTTTGGTTTTTGTTATTGCTATGTAGCATCTCTTTAATTCTCTCCTAGGAGAGAATCTCAGATAGGCCACTGTAGCAGATAGAGGTACTGCAGCCTGTTGCCCGCTGAGATTGATATTAAATAATGAAAGAAGGTTATAAGATCAAAGGCTCAGCAGCTCTGATGTGGTGGAATGATGTACAGAAATGTCAATAATTAAAGTAATACAAAGGCCATGTCTTAGTTCATTTTCTGTTGCTTATAAGAGACAACGTGAAACTAGGTCATTTATAAAGAAAAGGAATTTATTTCTTACAGTTATGAAGCCTGAGGAGTCCAAGGTCAAGGGGCTGTATCTGATGAGGGCCTTCTTGCTTCTGAGAACTCTTCTACATAGTCCCCAAGGGATGCATGGTGAAGGGACTAAGAGTACTAGCTCTGATCTCTCTTCTTTTTCTTAGAAAGCCACCAATTTCATTCCTGTGATAATCCGTTAACCCATTAATCCATTCATCCTTGAATGGATTGGTCCATTCATGAGGGCAGAGCTCTTATAACCCAGTCACCTCCTACAGATCCCATCACTAGTACTGCCACGTTGGAGATTAAGTGCCAATATGAGTTTTGGAGGGGAGAAACATTCAAACCATAACAGGCCAGGTTGGGCAAAAGATTTGACGTTAAGATTGTTTTGAAAGAAGTGCCTTTTTTTGACTAGCAAGTACATCAGATTTACCATGTGCATATAAACTAACATTGTAAAGTGTGTGTGTGTCTAATACTAGATTTCTTTTTTTTTTTCCTTAAACCCACATCTAATCCACAAGTAAGCTTTACCTCATCACCAAACTTTATCCATAATCCCCTCATTTCTTTCTATCCCCACCTCTACTGCCCTTCTCTGTAGTCTAGTTGAGGGATCAGCACACTGACCTGCTAGCCAAATAAAGCTTTATTGGAACACAGCCATGCCCATTAATTTGTATATGATTGATGGTAGTTTGCACTACAAAGGCAGAGTTGAATAGGTGCAACAGAGTCCACCTGGCCTCAAACCCTAAAATATTTACTATCTGACTCTTTATAGAAAAAGTTTGCTAACCTTAATCTGGTTGAATGCAGTTCTCTCCAATTGGTTTTATTCTCCAAAGAGAAAACAGTGACTTTTTAAAAACGTGAATTTGATCTTCTCACTTCCCTGTTTAAAACTGAGTGAATGAAGTCTAAACTCTGGATTTATCTTTCCAGCACCCGCATTATCTGGTCCCTGCTGGCATTGTCATGCTCCTCTGTCACCATACTCCCTCGTTCGTGCACGTACCAACCCCTTTCCTGCCCCAGAGCCTTGGAACATGCTGGCCTCTCAGCCTGCTGTGCTTTGCCTCAGTTCCTTCACAGGTATACCTCTTTTCTGTCTCCAGGTTTCTGCACAGATGTCATTTCTTCAAAGGTGACCACTCAGTCTAAAATTGACCTGCACAGCTCATCATGTGTCTTTCTTTTTTTTTTTCTTTTTTTTTTTTTTTTGAGACGGAGTCTCACTCTTTTGCCCAGGCTGGAGTGTAGTGGTGCAGTCTTGGCTCACTGCAACCTCCGCCTCCTGGGTTCAAGCTATTCTCCTGCCTCAGCCTCCCAAGTACCTGGGATTAAAGGTACGTGCCAGCACACCCAGCTAATTTTTGTATTTTTAGTAGAGATGGGGTTTCACCATGTTGGCCAGGCTGGTCTTGAACTCCTGACCTCAGGTGATCCACCTGCCTTGGCTTCCAAAAGTGCTGGGATTACAGGTGTGAACCGCTTCATCCAGCCTCATCATGTGTCTTTCATTTTCCTCATAGCACTTGCTACTCTGTAATTACACTCTTCATTTATGTGTTCATGTCTTTCTTCCCTGCCTCTCCTCCTAGGGCGAAAGCTTGGTGACCACAAAGAACTTGTCTGTGCTGATTACTGCTAGATCTTGGATGTCAAACACAGTGACCACATTATGGATGCAGTGGAAAATTGTTAAATGAATGAACAAAGTATAGGTTCTGCCGATTTCCTTGGTAGGAGTTAAATGCCAGTATATGTTTATATTACCTTAATTTGTTTTCTTTATCTATAAATAAATCTTGCCTACTTCTGTTCACAAGGTAAAATTAAGGTGATTTTCTTCTGCAATGTGATTGAGCTAGCATACTCTCCAGGAGGGAACAGACAGGGATTCTGAAAGGATGCTCGGTATTTTTAGAGCCGTTTATACGTTTGTTTCTGCTATTGTGCTAATATGCTAATGTTTATCAAGGTTGTATTTTTTTTCCCTCCCTTTCTTTCTTGCTGCTGGCAGAGCAGCAGTATAGAGTTATGCAGCAAGCCCTCCTTTGGGCATTTGTCCTTACTACAAAGTGCTTTACATTTCTTTGCTCCTTAAAATACATCCTGCTTTTCTGCTGAACCTAGGATAAAAAGAACAAGGCAGTATCTTTGTGAATCTTAATTCTTTTGAGTTGGTGAAACCCATCCAGCAACCTCTCTTTCACACCTTCCCATTTTCCCATTGAACCTCATATTCGGTACAACTCTGTACCTTCCTGCAGTGAAATCTATAAATCAGAGCCTCCTGCTGCTTCTCTTGCCCCGGTTGACTTCAAGGCTCAGGGCCCATGTTTGTGCACTGGGAGATGATACACCAGCACTGCCTCATTAAAGGGCATGGGTCCTCAGTCAGACGTACCTGTATTTGAATTATGGCTTTGCCTCTGACCAGCTGTGTCACCCTGAGCAGGCACTTAGTTACTCTGAGCCTTCATTTGCTTATCTGTAAAATGGACTTCTGCTGGTATCTTCCTTTATGTGGAGAATTTCACGAGGTAATGCTTTCCAGGTGGAATAACACAGTTTCTGGAACTTCATGGGACTCAGAAATGTTCACTAGTATTTGATTTGGTTCAACAACGTAAGAGTTTGCCAAGGCACCCCAAGAAGAATGAATTCTAAAATAGCAACCTGCTATGATCCAGTTTCTGGATAATCTGAAAGCTCAACTGTCAATTCTTTTTTGGAAGTACAGATGATTTTATTACTATTATTTTAAACTGATGCTGCTTGCTTTACTGCTGGAGGCCTTAGATAAGACATGTGGTACTATCAGAGATGCGTTGTCAATGGACTAAAAATGGCCTCAGGCAGCTGGTCTGATCCTAGTCTGATGTCCTATGAAGAATAACTCAAGTGTTGTTTCTCTTGATGCGGGAACTTTAAAGCACTTTTCTTCTCTAGCCATCCACCCTAATTAAGTTTTGCATCCCTTCAACACTGGCTTTTCAGGTACCATATCATCATTATTATCATTACCAATTTGTCAGCCACTTTATTTGTTCATACTTTAAAATGGAAAACAGTAATTTTAGGTCAGGAATGGCAGTATAGTTTTTGTCTGTGGTGGTTCCAAGTAGTTTTTAGTTGACACAGCATTTACAGACTGACTAAAAAGAGAAAAAGTCAGATGTAATAATAGAAAGCTCCTGAGCTTTTTTAAGGCCGGGGGACCTGGGTTCGAACCTTGCCTCTCTCTTTATCAGATGAGTGGCCTTAGACAAGCTATTTAACCCACTTCTTTCACCTTCAGACTTCTTCTGTGAGATGGGATAACTTTGTTCAGATGAGATGAAAAGTGAATTTACTTATACTAATTAGCACAGGTTTTCTTTTTGAGACAGAGTCTCTCTCTGTCGCCCAGGCTGGAGTGCAGTGGCACGATCTCGGCTCACTGCAACCTCCATCTCCGGGGTTGAAGCCATTCTCCTGCCTCAGCCTCCCGAGGAGCTGGGACTACAGCTGCCTGCCCACCATGCCCGGCTAATTTTTGTATTCTTAGTAGAGACGGGGTTTCACCATGCTGGCTAGGATGGTCTCAATCTCTTGATCTTGTAATCCGTGCCCCTCGGCCTCCCAAAGTGCTTATATTACAGGTGTGAGCCACTGCGCCCGGCCCTAAGTAACACATTTTAAGATGCTTTCTGAATGTCAGATTTTTCTAGTTCTTCCTTTTGCCAATTACTGTTCTTTTTCTGTGATTGTTGAGTGATTCAAGTATAGAAATTCCATGATTACAGTTTAAAAATACCTCCCCAAATGTATTTAAAACAATGAGCAGGGCTCAGTGGGTACTATTAAAACAAAATTATTTATATGATCACCTCCTATTTTTATCTTAATGATTGCCAGATATCTACTTGTTACACCTTTCCTCCACTTTTATGTTTCTGAATTAAATAATAATGGGTAACTTTTTTTGAGTACTTGTCATGGGCACCATTTCAGTTTATTTGCATATATTAACTCATTTAATCTTTACAACAGCCTTTGAAGATGGGCCTGTTAGTATCCTCTATTTTATAAACGAGGAAGTGAAACTCATGTCAGCTGCCATTTCTGCCATCCATAGGGTAGGTAGGATCTCTCTGTACCCCTTTTAGAGTTTAAGAGCTCAGCCACAGGGAGCTAATTAATTGGTTAATTCATTTCCTTATAGTGTGCAAAACAGGGAGAACACAAGTGGGGAGTGGTGAAGAGTATTGCAGTGCTAAACAAAAGTGACGTTTTGTTTTCAATGAAGACCACTCTTCAGCCTGAACGTGGAGGGAAAAACAGCAGTGTCAGTACCCACATTCCTACTCTTCCTTCTACATCTGACATTATTATTTTGTTCCTTTCCATAGGCTTAGGCTTCTAATCACAATAGTTACTTTTCTTACCTATTTCTGTAGCATGTTTTCATGCTGAAAGAGAAGTTGACATGCTGGTGTCATCATATTAAGGCCTAAACGGAACAGCATTATTGGTATTATTTTTTTCCTCTTACAAACAGGATTCCACTTAATCTCTTTTATAGGATGGCACAGTTAAAGTGCCTTCTTCATCAGAGCCTGTTTTAAACAAGCAGGCCTTTTATTTTATGACACTTATATTGAGACACATTGAGTTATATCTGTCTTTTCATTTGCACCAACACGTTTATTTGAGGCCTCATATTTCCTAGGTAACGTGACTAAGGTAGATTTATCGGTGCTAATTTGCATACAGAACAACATTGGCGAAACTAAAATATAACAAACACATACTAACTTTTGACTTGCCACAGCCCACCAAGCATCTGCCTTCGTTGCCATGCCTGTAATGAGAGGGAAATATATTTTCCTCTGAGTTTACAGCTAATTCCTTGTTTGTATTCCACTGTCGTCACTGCTGTTGAGAGCTAGAAATGAGGTTTAAGAGCCTCTTCATATCTAACAGCAGGAGTTTATATTAGAGGTGGTAGTTCTGTATAACGGAAAATGCGACTTTCGCTCACCCACCTCGATTTCATACCACATTTGAAGAACCCCGCTTCATTTAAGTAAGGGGCAAGCCCTTTGTTTTGCAGACAAGTTCATAGAGACTTAAGGCTACACCATTGTGTTAAAGCCTGGCTTGTATTTCTTTTTCTCAATGTTGCTTTTAAGTAAATTGATATTTATGGAACAAATAATAAATGAATTTATTTAACAAAATTTTTTAAAATTACAGATTAAGTTGAAATTTCTTGGTCTGCCCTTCCCAAGTTTACTGGCAGTAGGTTGGTGAACATTATGTGGACCTTTTCTTATTCATTTACTTATGTATTTATGTATCCTTAGAAGATACACATTATTGCTTCATGTGTGAACATGTGTGTCTAATATACATTCTCCTACTGTATATATTGTTCTGCAACTTGTTGGGTTTTTTTAGTCTTGTGCCTTGTAGAATAATCAGTGCTACTATGTTCAGACTTAATAGGCTAGATTAGTCAATGCTGTTATAATGAGTTATTCCTAAGATCTCAGTGGTTAACACATCAAGCGTTTATTTCTCAGTCATGCATATGTGGGTCAGGTGACATCCCCCATGTTGTAACTCTTATAATCCAGCTAATCTCACCTGTGACTCCACCATCTCCACATGTGGCTTCCAGGTCCTTGTAGCTAACAAATAGGGCTCTGGAGGGTTGCACATGGTCTCTTAAAAGTTTTGGCATACTAGTTACAAGGAAACTGAGAAATGTAGGAGTACACATGGTTACATGGTGATACTGTGTTGCTATAGATAATTCTAAATACTTTACACAGTCAGAGTATATTATAGTTTGTTTTGCCAGTCTCTTATTTGATGGGCACTTGGATCATTTCCAATCTTATCCTTTTGTTATGTACAATTCTACAGAGAAGATCTTGCATGTATCTCTGGTACATGTTTTGCTAGGATAGATACCCAGGAAGCAGACTTACCAGGTCAGAGGATGAGGGTGCTTTAGTTTTCACAAACACTGTCAAATTGTTTTGGAAGGTGGTTGCACTAGTGTTCTATTGTAAGGGTAGTATCTGAGAAAGTACATTTCACCAGACCTTCAACGACAATAGTATCAGATCTTGTGTGTGTGTGTGTGTGTGTGTGTGTGTGTGTGTGTGTATGTTTGTGTTCAGTAGCATCTTCATTCCTTTTGGCAAAATGGCTTCTTCTGTTTTGTTTGAATTTCTGTTTTCTTGATTACTAGTAAGTCCTGGCCTCTTTCTAATACTGCTTTATGCTGCCTTCCCAAGTGAGCAATACTAGTGTGCAAAGTCGGGCTGAAGAAGGATGGAGCAAGTGCAGAGCCAGTGGGTAGACACTTTTCCCTTTCGGGGTACCCAGCTCAGGGACATTTCTTTTGATATTCTCTATTGATTCCCCCACCTCCCCACCCCAGGTGCTATTTCAGTTGTCTCTACACCTCTAATTTTAAAACCATGGGGCGAAGGATGATTTCTTGGGCATGTCGTTTTTTGTTTTTTGTTTTTTTTCTGTGTAGCTGTCTAGTTTTGTGCTTGGAGTTTTTATGTCAGTTTTTGCCCACTTAGCCATTGTCTTGTTATCTCCTGGTTTTCTTTGTCCCCTGCCTCATTTTTCATTCTTTTTCTTCTGCTTCTGCTCCCTTGTTCCCATAGGCCCTTAAATCTTTATGTGCTGCTTTTCTTTTAAGTTGTATTTTTCCCGTTCCCCTCCAAGCTTAGAAATGCTTGCTGTATCAAAGAAACACAGGAAGGAAGGGAAGGATGGCAAGGATATTGTACAAGTCCAAAGGGAACAAAACCTAGGTGCCCACCTACCCCAGCTAGTTTAAGAACATGATGCTGTTCCTAAGATGGTCACTTTGCCAAAATCCATGTGAAGGAAGGAAAGAAGTTAAGAATTAGTTCCAGCTTTCATCAGGCCTCTGGCTTACTATATGATCCCTAGTTCCCTCATTAGGCCTCCAGGTTCCTGACTGTAAACTGAGGACCCCAGTGGTCCCTTTGTATCATGAAACCCCAATATTTGAAAGATGTGACTAACTGGGAAACTTCTCCAGTATAGGGTCCCAAATACCTTTGTAAAAGTGGATCCTGCCATTCCCCTTCACCTTCAACCTGCGAAGCACTGAGTCAGTAAGGGCCCGGTCGGGAAGACAGGGATTCCTTGAGGTCATTTAATAGAATTTAACAAAGGGTAGGAAAGATTGTAAGGCACAAAGGCTGGGAAGGCAACACAGAGATGGATGGACAACAGCAGGAATCTTCCGTGAGCCGTAGGAGAGGAAGGAAGTGGTGTTGGCAGAGTCCAGGGCCAGCTGTTGGAAGCAGAAGTCATGGCAGGGG
Source organism: Theropithecus gelada (assembly GCF_003255815.1). Lineage (NCBI taxonomy): Eukaryota > Metazoa > Chordata > Mammalia > Primates > Cercopithecidae > Theropithecus > Theropithecus gelada. The sequence goes on from NC_037669.1 coordinate 72,532,243, forward strand.
AGGCAGTGGGAGCTGGAATGTGGAAGAAAGAGCTGTCTGGAGAGACCTGGAGCTTCAGAGGAGATGCCGTTACACCCACAAAGAGGACAACAAAGCCTGGTGTCTTCCCCCTATTGTTCGGTCTCTGAACAGAGTGCCAAGTTTAGGCAGAAGAGCCTGTGGAATGGTCCTGAGGGCAGGCTGGCAAATGATTGGCAGAAACAATCAAAAGGCACGGGGCAGATGATCTTTATGCTCCATTCCATTGCTTGCATTTTAGAATTCATGGATTCTCTGGGAGATTCTTGATGTCTCCTGCAGCAAAGATGTTAGTTTAGGGTCATAACAGGTAGCTCTTCTTAGGAGTTGAAATAAACTTCTACCATTCTAGCATCTTAGGACAAGACCTACTCACATCTCCACCTCCCTCCCTCCCAAAGCCTGGAGTAGTTACATTTTACCTTACATGAGCTCTGTCAGCATTTCATGAAAGCCCTATTCCTGGTAGACTTTTGACAAAAGGGACAGTATTTTACTTATCTCTTTTCTCAGTCTGTATCACCACAGAGCCTCTGGGGCCATAATACAGACACAGGGAACCAACAATGTTACCCAATTGATCCAGAAGCTTTACTGTTTCTTAGTAACCTGTGATCTTAGGCAAGTTCAGCCCCAGTTTCCTAATTTGTAACATGGCTTTATTGGTCAGTGAAGCCGATTGGGCAAAAAGGTTGTGCAATAGTAACAACCCCCAGAATTTCGGTGGCTAAAAATCCACAAAGGTGTATTTTTTACTACACATTTATGTAAAGTCACTTGGTATATGACCATCCTTACTCTGGTCCCTGGCTGATAGATCAGCTGCCATCTTGAATGTTGCCATTCCGCATATCTAGAGAGGGCGAACTTGGATGGGGTGGGAGGGATGGCAATTAACTGTTGGCCTGAATGCGTCACGCAACATATGTACTCACAACTTACTGGCTGGAACTAGTTAATTGATATGATACTGTGATATAATAAAAAAATAACATATTTGGTCTTTACCTCTGGTTCCTGACACACAGTTCCTAAGACCCTTGGGATATCTGAAGTGATGAATGTCTTTTGTACCTTAATGAGATGACTAGTGGTTGGAGTCCCCTAGGTAGCTTCAGGATTGTGACTGGTTACTAGAAAGCCCAAGGCATAATTAGAGGATTGAGACTTTCGGTCCCATCCTCCCAGTCTCTGGGGAAGAGAGAGGACTGAAAGTTGACTTAATCGCCAATGGCTAATGAGGTAACAATCATGCCTATATAATAAAACCATAAAACCTTAAGAGGACAAGGTTTGGAGAGCTTCCAGATTGCCAAATATATGGTGGTATCTGGAAGGTGGTACTCCCAGAGAGGGCATGGAAGCTCCATGGACTTACTTTGTTATGTACACCTCTTTCATCTGGCTGTTCACCAGTGTCTTTTGTCGTATCCTTTATAAATAACTGGTAAATGTCAGCAGTGGTTTTTGTGAGCTCTGTTAGCCATCCTATAAACTTTATTAAACCCGAGGAAGGGGTCTTGGGAACTCCCAGTTGATAGCTGATTGGTCAGAAGCACAGGTAAAATAACCTGAGGCTTGTGCCTGGCATCTGAAGTGGGTATAGTCCTGTGGGACTGAGCCTCTAACCTGGGAGATCTGATGCTAACTCTAGGTAGTAGATAATGGCATCACTTAACTTCAGCTGAAGTAAGGAAGTGCCTAGAGGGAAAAAGACTGGGGATATTTCTTGATTTGCACTAATGACAGCTACAGAGAGAGAGAATAATTCTTGACATTTCCTGATTGTTTTAACCATGAAACATGAATATTTAATATAATGCCTAACTCAAGATAAATGCTCAATTAATAGTAGATGGAACTATTATCATTACTATTCAGCAGTTTATATTACATTTCCAGCATACTTTCTACCATCCATTTGCATAGCAGATTTCTCCTCACCCTTTTTTACAACTGAAAATGCAGAAGTAAACATAAATTATTTTTCTGTAGATTTATCACAATTATGATTTTTTTTTTTTTGAGACTGAGTCTCTCTCTGTCACCCAGGCTGGAGTGCAGTGGCACAATCATAGCTCACTGCAGCCTCAGCCTACAGGCTCAAGTTATCCTCCAGCCGCAGCCACCCAATTAGCTGGGACTATGGGCATGCACCACCACACCCAGCTAATGTTTTTACCTTGTGTAGAGGCAGGGTCTCACTATGTTGGCCAGGCTGGTCTTGAACTACTGGGCTCAAGCAATCTTCCTGCGCCAGTCTCTCAAGATATTGGGATTACAGGTGTGAACGACTGCACCTGCCCACACCCAGCTACAAATTCTTAGTAAGTGGAGTTGTCTTGAAGTTTTAGAGCCAGTCAGGGTCCTACTCTTCCAAGTTTTGGATTGACAAAAATAGGTGATTATTCTGTAAAAGAATTCCTTTGTGGACTGATAGCTGGGTGTCATCAGTGGTTTTGGAACTGTGCTTACTGTCCTGGTTTTCAATTTAAGAGCAACAGACTTTAAGCTGGCTTTCATTTGAGTCAGTGTGGAAACAGTCAATATATGTTATATGTCTGTGAAGCTGGCCTCTGGATCAATTGCAATTAGTTTTCAGCAGATTGCATTAACATATCTAAAATTAATACGGCAAGTGTTCTGATGAAAAGGAATTGACCACAACCACATTGTGGCTGTTTTTAGTCTCCCTCAAATGCTCTTTTCAAACTATATTTTTTCTTCTTTGGTTAATGGCTTTAAATTGGTACGTCAACGTAGACATAATCTATTGATTGTTCCCATTTGCCTTTTAAGAGTGGTCCTAGATAATAGCACACAGCTAATGTTTAATGTTTTCTTTCACTAAGGAGCTTTTTCGCTAAATGCCTTAAACTTGTATTTTTCTTTGTATGTTATATAACACGCTATTAAGACTATAAAGCCTTTGAGTATGTTCATTTACAGAAGTTTGTGTTTTTCAAATTACTAATGTTTCATCAAGACTTAAAAAGTAAGATTAAGAAATAATGTATAGTTAAAAAATAATATATAGTAAATGATGTGAGCATTGCTTGTCTGGCAATTTATGTTTATCCCAGTATTATTTATTTCTAAAGAAGAAGTATAGGCCACTTCAATGTTAAAAACAAAACCAAACCATCATTACCAGCAGCTACAAGGACAGAACAGAGAGCTATCTTTAGGCTTTATCATGTTGAAATTTGAATTTTTTTTACCACTGTGTATACATTGTATTATGTTTATTTCAGGTCTTAAGGACTAACTTGTACTTTTTTATTTTTAGAGGTGGCCAGTTTTGGGAATGAAAAGTTGTCTGTATCAGGAGACAAAAGGCAGGGTTGATTCATTTGGCCATCTAAGTGGCATTTTTTTGGGTGTCTTTCATATGTCAAGCACTGTCACCTTCTTCATAGAGATACAGAGAAGTTTAAGGCACACTTTCTACCCTTTAGTAGAACACAGTCTAGTTGTGGGGTTCTAGAGCTTTGAATCACCCTATTTCAAAAGAGCTCCATGAGTACATCATAGCATGGGGATACCAGAAGAAAATGACATTGTAAGGACACAGTAGATGTCCTGAAAGGTAATGGCTCCATGTGATGAAGCCCTGTGGGCCTCACTTTTATGGTCTGTGTGACACTGCCTTGGACATCCACCAAAGCCATGGACAGAAGCCAGTAGGGATTGTGTCAGGTGATGTCCATGTACTACCAGTCTTGTGATCCAGTTGCGTGATTGATGTTTTGGTTTGTGCATTAATGATATTGTCATCCTACCTCTTGTGAGTAGTGTTTCCTTTGCCTAGGACTCATGGATGGAAAGGAGCTTACATTAAGTGTATTCATTTTTCCTTTTTTTTTTTTTTTCCTTTTAAAAATGGGGCTTATGGATTTGGTAGGGAATACTGTTGATATTGGATAAAATGTAAAGAATTTATTTGTTCATGTTATTGTGTCCTTTGACTATGTCCTTTTAACGCAGATAAAAACACGTAGTGCATGTTGGAAAACCACTTCTACTTGAAACTTAAGCCGAGATTCCTTTAATACACAAGTTGCAGTTTAGGAACTAGTTTAATTAATGGTGAATCTTTCAGGTTATTGCACTCAACCTTGGCGCATGAAAGAGATAATCTCGTTAAACACACAATGGCCCTACCTAGACTCTGTTAAAAACTATGGTAAAGAAATGAATTAGTCTGTGGCCCAGTGACTTCAGAGTGTTTAAACAAATTTCCTGAAAAACCTTACAATGATTAACAATCTATATACAGTTATTAAAATAATGCTATGCTCTTTATTTATTTGGGGTGAGAGGTGGGGAGCCATATCCATATAATACAGTCCTTAACAGTTTTTAAAGTAACTTATTGTGAAATACTTGTAGACTCACGGGAAGTTGCAAAAATAGTACAGCAGCTCCATGTACCCTTCATCCAGCTTCCCCTAATTTTGACACCTCGTGTAGTTGTGGTACAATATCAAAAGCAGGAAATTGATATTTATGTAATATTATTAACTAGATCACAGACCTCACTCAGCTTTCAGCATTTTTAAAAAACATGCATTCATTTGTGTGTGTATAGTTGTCCTTAACAATTTTTGTTAAAAAATAATTAAGCATGAATTTAAGTGGATTTTTTTTTTTTTTTTTTTTTTGCTTTTGCTTCTCTCAATTCTGGGTTGCTGATTGCCAGTCGACATTACCTCTAAGCCTGGCCATATAGGTTGACTTTTATTTTTCTTGCTATTAATGAGTGTTCTTACCTCTCTCCTTCAATTTCTGTAGGCAGTTCAATTAACCTCCAGAAGATGGCTGAACCTGCAGGAATACCAGAGCAAGAAACTGATGTCTGACAACGGAGTGAGAGTTCAAAGATTCTTTGTAGCAGACACTGCGAATGAAGCTCTTGAGGCTGCTAAGAGACTAAGTAAGCTTATTCATAATGGGTGAAATACACTTGCCCAAATCAGTGAATTCACAGGTAGCGGTTTCCCACTAGTTAATTTTTTGTTGTTGTTGTGGGTTAAACTGAGAGGGACAGATACAGGGGAGAACTTAAAATTGCAAAAACAAAAAAGTCCAGATTGCCTCGTGTACATGTGTGTAAGTGTGCAGGAATCACGTGGTGACTGCAGGATGAGGGGAGGGGTCTGCTTTCAGAGCTTTGTCCCTTGAATCTTCAGTCCTGCTGACCTGGGAGGAGATGTGGAATCACAGAACATCCTTCAATGTGATGGCCTGGGTGTAGGAGAATAGAGCCCTTCTTTCCTGGTGCACCTAGAGGTTTCCTCTAGACCGGGCCCTGCCTAACCCATGCTGCATGAGATTCACAGGCACCTCTGTGTCCTCAGTTCCGCCAGGATCACCCACTGGAGGCACTTGGCCTAAGTGTCAAAAACCTTAGAACAGGCTCTGTGGGGTGGCTCATGCCTATAATCTCAGTACTTTGAGAGGCTGAGGAGGGAGGATCACTTGAGTCCAGGAGTTTGAGACCAGCCTGGGCAACATAGCAGAACCCATTTATACAAAAACTAAAAAAATTAGCCTAGTATGGTGGTATATGTCTGTAGTCCTAGCTACTTTGGATGCCTAGGCAGGAGGATCACTTGAGCCCAGGAGTTTGAGATTGCAGTGGGCTATGATCACACTAATATACTCTAGCCTGGGTGACAGAGTGAGACCCTATCTCTTTAAAAAAAAAAAAAAATTTTAGAACAACAGACAACTTCCCTTTCTTTTCAGTATCCCTTAGGGAGGGTGTATCCTCAGAAATTCTTACAGTATGAGCATGAAGGTGTTTTCATCCCAGCTCTTTTTGAAATGAAGAATCATGCAACAGTGGAGCATGGTTCAATAATGTGTGGAGGGAATGGATGGAAGCCTTCAACAATATTTGATGACACAAAAGGAAATTGTGATCCATGTTAACTAACAAAGGAAATGATAACTGCAATTTAAAGAAGCAAAAATCATCAATTTAGGAAAAATTTATTTTTACATGAGATAGCAGCACATGGAATGTTGCTCCACGGTAGTTTTTCAGAGGTTTTAGTCACTATTTCACCCAGTTTTGTCAGCTGTGGGTTAGTGGCTGGGAGAAACATGGCTGAAGGGCTTGAGAAGCCATTCATTGCAGGATGAATCAGTTGTTGACATCCTTCTTTAAGTCCCTTAGAACATGGGGAGAGCACCATCTGAGTGACTGGAGGAGACCAAAGGCAAGAGCATGACTTTAAAATCAAGCTAACTTTGCTTCAGTGTTTTGCCCTCCCTTTTACCAGCTTTGTAATTTTGCAGAAATACCTTTTCCGTCCTTGCCTCAGTTTCTTTATCTGTAGGCCAAAGCTAATAGTACTTATTTCTCAATGCTATTAGGAGTCTTTAAGAGTGTATTAGTCTATTCTCATCCTTCTAATAAAGACATTCCTTAGACTGGGTAATTTATAAAGGAAAGAGGTTTAGTGGACTCACAGTTCCACATGGCTGGGAAGACCTCACAATCATAGTGGAAGACAAAGGAAGAGCAAAGGAATGTCTTACATGGTGGCAGACAAGAACTCGTGCAGGGGAACTCCCATTTATAAAACCGTTAGATCTCGTGAGACTTACTCACTACCATTAGAACAGTATGGGGAAAACTGCCCCAGTGATTCAGTTATCTCCACCTGGCCCCACCCTTGACATGTGGGGATTATTACAATTCATGGTGAGATTAGGGTGTGGACAGCCAAACCATATCAAAGGGAGATTGTTGTGTGGTAGAACATCTAGCCAGTTTTCCTACTTACAGATCCAGATATTAGAGATCAGGTCCTGCTCTCTGCCTTTCAGTGAGCATCCCCCTCTGTGTGGCATACAGACTCTCTAGGTATCAGTCTGGATTGCCACTGTCTAGTAGGAGTATAATGTGAGCCACATAAGTATTTTAAAGTTTTCTAACAGTCACATTAAAAAAATGAAAAATAAATGGGTAAAATTAATGTTCATAATACATTCTGTGTACTCCAGTATATCTAAAACAACATCATTTCAGCATGGAATTAATGGAGTTACCAACGGGATATTTTGTGTTCATTTCTTTGTCCCGATCTTCGGCAACCTGGTTAGAATTCTATGCTTCCAGCACATCTCATTTCAGACCAGTCACATTTCAGGTGCTCAAGAGACTTATGTGGCTAGTGGCTACCATGTAGCACAGTGCAGATATGGACACCAGAAGGATTTGCATGTGCATCCTTCAGCCTTGGGAATGCAGTTGTTTCCCACTAAAAATAAAGAATTGTGAGTAACAACTTAGTTTTATCCAGGGATCAGTAGCAAAGGTTGAGAGTGTAAGATAGAGGCACTCTCCATATTTCAATTTTCTGATTTTCTATGCTCTTTTAAGAGTAAGTGCATAGGTACTTCAGCTAGTAATTGTTGTTCTTTGAACTTTTTGACATTCTTCCAGATGCTAATACACCAGACCCTCTCTATGTTATGTCAGTTGAAATGTATATGTGTTCTTTTCTGGAACAAATATTTATTGAGAGTCAACCATGTACTAGGCACTGTGGACACAGCTGTGGAAGACAGGCAAACCCTTTTTCTTCATAGAATTTACGTTCTAGAAATAAAATTAATTTGTAATTTTCAGATTAAATGTAGAAATTGAAGTGACTTATATTTTAATAAATGAAAATTAATTTCATTTTTAAAAACTATCAAGATTGGTTTTTACCATGAAAAAATCCCAGTAAAATTAGATCTAAACCTGGATGAGAGCTCCTCAGTGAACTGTGATAATAAACTCAGTAAAGGTTAGTACTGTATTCCAGCCTTTTCGTAAGAAAGGATCATTTTTGTTTTATACTCTTGTGGTTTGGGGATTGGGAAGTGAGAGCAAAGAAATGTAAAGTTCAAGTTGGTCTTTGATCTTATTTCCCCGTTATTTTCTTTGAAGCACTAGCATTACAGGTATAACTAAGTTTTTTAAGATAATTCTGGAAGCCAGTTGATTACTCCCCTCACCTCTCTTAGGCATAACAGCTAATCTCTTTGAGATATTCCTGGAGATATGTACTTAGTGAACTAATTGACTTCTTAGTTATGGGTTTGTTTTATGAACATTTAGCCATTGTATTGTGGTTGGGGATTGTATACTATGCTTTTTATTTTTATTTGTATTTATTTTTGACTTCTTTTAGAGACAGGGTCTCACTCTATCACCCAGGCTGGAGTGCAGTGGTATAATCATAGTTCACCGCAATCTCCAACTCCTGGGCTTGACTGATCCTCCCACGTCAGCCTCCACAGTAGCTAGGACTACAGGCGCACACCACCATACCTGGCTAATTTTTATATCTTTATTTTTTGTAGAGATGGGGTCTCTCTGTGTTGCCCAGTTTGGCCTCAAGTGATCCTCCTGCCTCAGCCTCTCGAAGTGCTGGGATTACAGCCGAGAGCCATTGCACCTGGTTGTGTCATGCTTTCAATAGAATTTCTGCTCTGGAGAAATGAGCAGTGTTGCATTGACATGCTGGAGCTGGGACAAGGGAGGGAAAAAAAAGAGACAATAAAGCAATTTTAAGTAAAAGAAAATTAGTTCTTCAGGTATGCTTTCAAGAAATACAAACTGGATAAAGGGTTGAGAATGATAAAAGGATTGACAAAATCAAACTGGATAAAGGAATGGAGAATGATGCATGGTTGTGTATGTGTGCATATAGGAGCGTGTGATTGTGTGTGCACGCAGGTTTCACCTGTGCATATCTGTGATGCTCCTTAAGGTGGTATGGCCAACAGAGGGCCTGTTCCTGTCTAGGGCTAAACAGCAATTTGGAAAATTCAAGCTCCTTATTTGGTGAATGAATGAGTAATCCTTCCTGTACTCAGTGAGTAGTTTTGGTAGAAGGAAGGACTCCTCTGATTTCTGTTGTTGAATCGTTTTGGTCTAAGGGGAAATTTATAGCATTAGAAGAGGATATGGAACCAATTCTAGTTGGTTAAAAGTGAAATGAGTTGATCATAAATATAAAAATTGTGTGCACATCACTGAGATTAGCTGGAGAGAGCAAAACAAGAAGAATCTGGCAAAAATTCAGAGTATTTACATTCTTGTCACCACAAGATTGACAGAACCAAGAGCACAATTGAAATTTTAGCAAATAGATTTGAGGTTAAGATTAAAACTGGATTTTGCACACATCTTCCTGATTGTACTGAAAAAATGGGACCTTCACCCTATAATTACGATACTGTCATGGGAGAAAATTGCCTAGAATGATAATGTGTTTAACATTCAGAAAGTGCTATATAAGATTTTATTGCTGTCATCAATCATCATCATCATCATCATCATCATCATCATCATCATCATCATCATCGTCGTCATCGTCAATGGCAGCAAATTCCGGGAGGTTCATTACTGTTGTGATTCTAACTCACAGAGAGATCAGAGACATCATAATAATTATCCTGCTAATCATGTGTTAGGAGAGTTCATATTTTAATTAGAAAGATTTGTAAATAATTGAAAGGTATTTGCTTACCTTTCTACTTTATTCATATTTTGATGTGTTTTGAAATGACATTTTATAAAATATTTTGAAAATAAATGTGATGTTAATCATATCTGTGATTTCCAGGGTGACCTCTGTGTGAATTGTCTCTTTCTTTGTGCCTGAACCTGCATTCCTACTTGTCTGTTGACCACTTGTTCATGGGTGTCTTTGGCACACTTGACCCAAATGGAACTTGTCATCTCTTGGTTGCTCCAAACCTTCTCTTCCTCTTCTCACCACCCTGCTTAGCCAGCTGAAATAGCTCTGCATCCTTAATATCTCTCATGTCTATTATATTCAGTTGGTTGCCAAATTCAGTCATTGCTTATGTCATTTTACAAGCAAGGAAACAGGCAAGATAAAGTTAAAAAAACATGCCAAGATTATAGAGCTAATTGACAAAGATGATGGGATTTTAATCCAGTCAGATTAGATTAAATCTCCCCTGGCATTTTCCTTTTTGCTAACTTGGTGATGATATTCTTGGGAAATTTTTATGTGTGGGTCAGCATTTTAAAGATGGAAAATACATATTAATCAAATTAGAAGATTGGATTAAAACTAGACAGGCAGGTTTTAAGGTGCAATATATAGAAACTGTGTAATCTGCAGATATTTTCTTAATGATTCATTTGGTTTTATCTCTGAGCAAATAGAACCTTTTGCTGTGTAGTTATGGAAAGCTTGTTAATTTGAACATTTGTTTAAAATGGGTAATGCAAACATTTTGTTTCTGAAACATTGTTCCTAATGGTAAGATATTGAGTGAGATCCTCATTTTCTTGCATAGAAAATGGATTCATATCTGAGAGAGCAAATTTAGTTTGAATTAAGTTTTTAATGTGTGGATAATATTCATTGCTGCTACCATTTTTCGGAGCCACCTTTTATAATCACGCTTTAAAGGAGGAGTTGTTTATGTTGCATACAATTTTCTTAGGAGGCTTATTAAGTACATACTTTTCTTCTCTTATGGATTAAATTAATGAATACAGCCAGCAGATCATTACAGAATACCTACTGTGTGAATGACTGATCTTCATGTTACCTTTTCAGTTCTCTTTGAAGGTGAATGAAGGATTGTGTCTCTCATATCACTGGAAAGACCTGTCTTAAAAAAGCATTGGTATATAAACTTAGATGAATTGTGTCTAGGACTAGTACCTTTCAGTTTTTAGAATCTCCACAATTTATTAATTATTCCATGCATGTTGACATGAGACTCTTGCCATTTGATTAAGCAAGAAAATTGCATTTCAAAAACTCACATTTTTATTTTTTGTCAGGAAAGAAAATTGAACTATGAATGGAGAAATTAATCTTCTCTGAGCTAATGACATGCATCCTAAAATGGAGATAAGGAGCTTTTATTGAACTTGGCTAGTTTTTGATTGCTTTCAGCTATAACATGTTTCCATTCGTCAATATGATAACTTGCTCTTTTGGTTTTATGTAATCGCGTCCTAAAGCCTGGTGAATTACTTAACACCATTAAGGAATTGTATTTTATGTAAAAAAGGAATTGCTGCCCATTCGCTACTGATTGACATGTACTATTAATCCCATAGGCAATTAAATACATTGCAAGCTTCTTTGATTGTCGTGGCTTTGTCCTATCACATGTGGTTAGGATCTTGCAAAAAGATCTTAATATCCTTTTTGTTGAGATGATGGTCATTTTTGTCTTATAATGACAGACAAGGATAACATTGATTTTTGTGAAGTAAGTTTTCATTTTACCAACATATCAGCTGCCCATTATTTTGCCTTTGGAGTCAATAATATAAAGCTGCTCCTAGGGTAATGGCATATGTGGTCCATCAGAGGTTGAAGTGGTATCTGCTTTCTAGGAATAACAGTGGTGTCCTCACGAGATAGATGGTTTCTGTGGTGTGGTTTGATTGCGTTCCTGGCTGCTGTTGGCCTCTTTGCTTCCTTCCCATTTTTTAAGTCTGATTCTCCTGACTTCTTGGTGATTATGTGAGCCTTCCAATTTCTTTTTTGTAATTTAGTTCATGCTTATTTCACCTAGAGTTAATTTCTGTTGCTTGCTGCTAAGAACCTGGTCTCATCCAGATAGAGTGCTTCTCATAGGTCCTCAAAGACAGTAGATGCTCACAAATAAATATTGTTATTCAGAAAATGTTCACTTGCTCATGCTCACTTGCAAATGCTCCTTAAAGGAGCACCTGAAATGAAATTGATGGTTTTCCCTAACTGTATTTATAAAGAGGATATCCCATTCAACAAGTTGTAGCTTTTAATGACATTTTTCTATTGTATGTATTTTTGCAAAGAGATCCCACTTTTATAAAATGTTATTTTTTCTTCTTCCTAAGTCTGCAAATATAAATGGTCTTCTCTGGTCATCTCCTTAGAATTTCTCTGTGCTAGAATATCTTTTCCCTAAGCGTCTTGTGGTATTCACTGAATAGAAGCAGCAGGATACCTGCAGAGTGAAGGGAGAGATCAAGGCGGGTTGTGGGCAGGCAGGCTTTATGGGCGTGTACATGTAGCTTCCTTTCAGTTTCCTAAGAAACAAATGAGAACAGTACTTTGAAACTCAATGCCTTAACTTCAATTTTAACAGTCTACTAAAGCAAGCATTAATTCTTCTTACAGTTTAACCAATAAAAATAATAGTGGTGGCATTTAAGCTTTGGGCCTTTACCATGTGCCTAGTATTGTGCTGAGCATTTCACAAATATTATCTCCTGGAATCTTCATCTAAACCAAAGGGAAAGACTTTCGTTTAATGACTGGTACTGAGTATCACCAGATCTCTTCATGCCCATGATTGTGTATCCACAGTAACTAACATAATTTTACTTTCTGTCTTTTCAGTGTGTCATTAATGGAGTTATGTATTATCTTGTGTTTATTCTTATTTTTTTAATTTGTAATTTTTTGAGACACAGTTTCTTTCTGTTGCCCCAGCTGGAGTTAGGGGGTGCTATCTTAGCTCACTGCAACCTCTGCCTCCTGGGTTCAGGCAATTCTCATGCCTTAGCACCCTGAGTATCTGGGATTACAGGTGTGCACCACTATGCCCAGCTAATTTTTATATTTTTAATAGACACGAAGTTTCACCATGTTGCCCAGGATTGTCTCAAACTCCTGGCCTCAAGTGATCTTCCCACCTTGGCCTCCCAAATTGCTGGCTTTTGGGAGCTCAAGGTGGGAAGATTATAGGCCTGGCTGACTTGTTTTTTTAAAGCTACCTCATTGAGAATGGACAAAGAAGTTATGTTGGCATATGGTCTCATCTTCCAGGACTTTCCCATGAAATATTATTCCCTGGGGCCTTTGACTCACCCCAGTGTAAAGTTTGGCAGTTTTGAAAGTTCAGAGGATACTTTATGGGCTATAAATGCAGAAAAACTTTACCTAGAGTAAATGACATAGGACCTCACTGCTGTAATCTGTCTGGGTGGATTGCCCCTTTTAAAGAAATCTTAAACATAATTACACAAATCTTTTCTGATTATCAAAGGAACGTGCTCATTATTTTGATATTGGAAAATATAGGAAAGTACAAAGAAGTAAAAAATATCTTCTAATCTCATTACTTAGAGGAAACTTGTACTAATATTAACATATTTTCTTTCATTTTTCTTATGCATGCCTTCATTCAGCAATATTAATTTCTGTGTACATATGTATATGACATAATTGAGAGAGAATGAACTTGTTTCTAAATATGGTAAGGTACTAAGTACAGTTTTGTTTATAATTTTTGTTTTAAAATTCTATATTATAAAATGAACATTGTCTAAATATTAAATTTTTTTTTCCAAAATATTATTTTAAGGTTTTATGATAATCTCTAGATTGCATTATTTCGTCTTGTAGCTATTTTTGGATTGTTTTTCTCTGTACTGGCATATTAGGTAATGCTAGCATCTGAAGCACATAAGCTACCCCATTCCCAGTAGCCTGGTGCAAGAAGGATTTATTTCTTATTCACATAAACATCTAGCATGATGTTCTTGGTCTGCTGCAGGAACCTAGGCTCCTTTTGTTTTTTATTCCACTGTCTTCCACACATGGCTCCCAAAGATGACCTGGAAAGTATGCCCATTCCAACCACTCAAAAGGCAAAACAACCATGGAGGATTGCATGTAGGAATTTGCATGGACTATATCATTTCAGCTAAAAGTGATCGCATGATCTCAACCAACTTCAAGGGTGGCTGGGAAATACAGTTTCAATCCATGCTTAGGAAAAGGAAGAATGGGCTTGATGATCATGTAGCAGTTGCTTCTGAAAGTAGTGTTTGGAATCTTGAAAACGTTTGTCTCTTGCTTCAAGGCTTAGAAGAAACATGGGCTATACAGTCAGAACAGAGCTCCCACTCCAGCTCTACTTTGACTGATTACCCTAAACCACAATTTACTTGACTATAAAATAGGGGACAATACGTACTTCAAGGAATGATTGAGATAGCAACCAAGATAAATGAAACACATGTTTCACACAAATGAGGCACTCACCAAGTTCTCTTTCTTTTTTTCTTCTTTTTTGGATTGAACAGAGCCAGTGTTTTGAGCTATCGTAAACGAAATACAAAACAACTATTAAAAACATCAACAGCAGATAAAAATAAAAATTTTCAATACTTTTCAATAACACCCAAGTGTGAAGCTATATTTTTTATACAACTTGTCAGATAACTTGATAATGAATATATAATGACTCGTATGCTGTTGGTTGATATTTTCTAGGTAGATGAGCATGTAAGTCAAATGTTGCATAATTTTTAAAGAAAATGAGAATCATACTTTCTTTACATTGCAACAGAATAAGTATTACATATGGAAGTATGCTTTTAAGATGCTACGCTATTCCCCAAGGTGGTTGTAACAGGCATTGGCAATATTTAACAGATGTTCACAAATAGTACTAAGGCTTCACTTGAGTTTTCTAGGCTACAGACAAAAAAGTCAGGAAATGAATTGAGAAGGTTTAAAAGAGTTATATTACTTGATCTACCTTAGGATGAAAATTGGGTAAGTAAACAAGCTATCTCAATTATGTAATTTTTTTTCTTTCATTCAACATGGAACAAGCTAAGAGATTTGGGAGTCTGTTATTTCTCTCAAATTAAATGTGAGCCAAGTATTAGAATTTTTTTTTTTTGTCTTCAGGCTTTTATTTGAGCAAATATACCAGTCACTTCAGTATGGGGAAGAGGAAACAGATGGGATGTGGATAACAGGGGAAAAATAACAGTGCTAAAAGTATTTGATATGCAAAAATCAAATTGTTCCCAGAGTCATCAGGTGCTAGATGTAGCACTGAAAAACAACTTTACATAAATATATATTTTCTTTATAAATAACCTGTCCATTAACATCATAAACACGAGAAAACCTGGATCCCTTTGAGACACTCTTGCTCAGAATCTCTTACTACTGTTCCTTGTTTAGTGGATTCAGTTTTAACTCACTGTGGCATACACAGTCAGCTGTGCATGACACAGTCACAATTTATCTTTCCCTCACTGTCCTCTCTTTATGCCTGTTTCCCAGCGTGTGGCCACATCAGTTTCCTTCCTGCCTTCATCCATATTCTTTCTTCCATAGTGCACCTTCTGACATGGTGAAGATGACTCTGGAGTTTGCCTTGAATTCAAATCCTGCATTTGCTCCATGATAGCTGCACAACCCTAGGCAAGTTACTTAGCCTCTAGAATCCTCAGTTTCGTCATCTGTAAAACGGGCTTAGTAATATTGCTTCCTAGGAGAGCCAGGAGAGTAAAATGAGATCATGCCATGCATAAGGTTTAGCAGAGTTGCATACTCTAAAGTTTCCAATAATGGATAGTTAAGATCATTATCATTGTCATGATCTCCCAGTTTTTGTGGCTCAACTTAATCATCACCTCTTCAGTGATGTCTTTGAGAAGGTACTGCGGTAGTATTTAAGAAGGTGGGCTCTGGAAGAGACTGCCTTAGTTTGAAGCATAGTGCCACTCCTTTTTAACTGTGTTGTAACTTCTCGAAGGCTCCATTTCCTCATCTATAAAATATGGGATGTCAGTAGTGTCTACTCATGGCTTTGATAGGAGGAGTGATCTAGGCCTAAACAGTGTCTGGCTCATAGGAAACATCAGTAGATGATGTGCTTTTTGCTGTTATGGTAAGTAGTGTGTTCCACATCACAGCATACGCTGGGTGGTGCAGGGGCTGAAATTTAACCTGTTGCCTCTGTACCCAGAAAGAGGAAGCACATTCCTTATGACATAGTTGTGAGGTGACCTTTCACATGATACTTTTCATATACAAAATAAAGCATAGGTGTTTCCGGAAATCTGGACAGGCTTCAAGATTCATCTGGCATTTAAGCTTAGAATTTCTGTCTCTAAGTATAGGTGATCATCCCTATTGGTTTGCTTGGGACAGACTTGAATACATCTGGTACTCCAGAACTATTATTAACTGCAAATCCCTTTTACTCTCAAAGTTGTCTCCATTTAAAGAACAAAGTTTGTGGTTACCTGAATAAGATTAAGGATGACTCTTTGATAGCAGCTGTCGTTAACAGGAAGCCTGCTTTGTAGGAAAGACAATGAGAGTTTTGGCTGGGCACGGTGGCTAACACCTGTAATCCTAGCACTTTGGGAGGCTGAGGCGGGCATATTGCCTGAGTTCAGGAGTTTGAGACCAGCCTGGGCAACACGATGAAACCCTGTCTGTACTAAAATTCAAAAAATTAGCTGTGTGTGGCAGCTTGCGCCTGTAGTCCCAGCTACTCAGGAGGCTGAGGCAGGAGAATTGCTGGAACCTGGGAGGCAGAGCTTGCAGTGAGCCGAGATCGTGCCACTGCACTCCACTCTGGGCGACTCCATCTCCAAAAAAAAAGACTCCATCTCCAAAAAAAAAAAAAACACAGAAGGAAAAGAAAATGAGAGGTTTTTTTTGTTTGTTTTGTTTTTCGTTTTTGTTTTTTTCAGATGGAGTCTCACTCTGTTGCCCAGGCTGGAATTCAGGGGCACGATCTTGGCTCACTGAAGCCTCTGCCTTCCGGGTTAAAGCGATTCTCCTCCCTCAGCCTCCTGGGTAGCTGGGACTACAGGCACCCGCCACCATGCCTGGCTAATTTTTCTATTTTTAGTAGAGACGGAGTTTTACCATATTGGCCAGGCTGGTCTTGAACTCCTGACCATGTGATCTGCCCGCCTTGGCCTCCCAAAGTGCTGGGACCACAGACGTGCGCCACTGCACCCGGCCAAAGATGAGAGCTTTAAATATTATTCCATCAATTCATGCAGCTTTTAAATGAAGGATGAGCAAGAGAAGAAAGGGCCTTCCAGACAGTTTGGGATGACTACTGGGAGTCGGGTACAGAAACAGATAGGGAGGACAAGGCTGGATTTGTTCTAGGGCTAAAAGTTTCCCATTCACCTTTGCATTCCTAGTACCTGGACCATAGTATGAATTCCGTAAGTGGTTACTGAATTGAAGAGTTAATAAGAGAACAAAGACGTCCAGGAACCCTCCATCTAGGCTAAAAGTTGCCAAGCAGGACTTCTGGTGTGCATGCCCAATGGCTTTTCTCTAATGTCATTGGGTCATGTTTGTAAGCTTTGTTTAAGGGAGAAGGTAAAACTAAGGAAGCAGCAGCCCTATAGACAATGGTGGGAAGTTGGGAAATTATGAAGGGACATATCAACTCGGTGGCTTTGCCTGTTGCCATCCTCGTGTCCAGGGTTCTCTTCAGGCTGGTCCTCCTGTCTGATGCCACAGAACAGCCTTAGTTGAAATGTGGGGATGGTTAGGTCTGGTATTACTAGGAATGAATCTCCTTAGACAAAGACAGCTTCACCTTCTGTGGGTTCTCTCTGATCCCTGGCAGGTCATGTTAACAAAAGTCCCTGGTCCATAGTAGCTTTTTGTTCTATTTACATTGATGAGCTCTGCTTTCAGTTATAGGATCTTTGGATATGTGCTCATTTCAGTTTAAAGGTGTCCCAAATATACTCATCTCAATGCCATTTTTGTCACTGCCTCCCCTACTTCTGGAAAAATAAATCAATATTCCTCAGGATTAGACAGTAGCTCTCCATCCTTGCCAGAGTTGTGTGTATTATAAGTGAGGGGACTATAAGGAAAACATGAGAGGGCTCAAAACCCCCTGTGATTTAAGTAACCCCTTTCCAATGGGACATTAATTCATTTAACAGTTATTGAGTACCTGAAATGATCAGGTACCGAGGTTGGTTGGGCACAAGGATGACTACAAATGGTTGGTGCTTCCAAGATGTTCACTGCTTGGTAGAGAGACAGATGTGTAAACCCATAGGGATACAGGGATAGTAAAGGTGTGCCCAGATATCATGGGCACCCAGGGAAAAGGGATGCCTATTCCACTGTAGATGCTGGGTGGCCAGGGAAGCCTTCTTGGAAGAGACGAAAACTACTTTCCCTTTCTGACTCATTATTAAATATAATACATTTAACAAACAGAGTGTTTCTCTGACCCAAAGTAGAAACCTTGTCCTTAACTTTCTTTCTTTCTCCTTGGCTCTCATGAAATTTATCTTTCAAAATGATTAGCAAGAAGTTGGCAGTTCTAGCTTTAAACAGAGAAGTAGTAACTGTGGTCGTCTTACTGTTTGTGTGTAAAGCTAATTACTTGTGTTAAGGGTAAGAGAGAGGTGTGTTTCCTGATGGAAGTATAGATGGCTGCTTTCTGAGATAGATCCTATAGACAACCGGTCAAGGAGTACTACTTTAAGTAAACCAAACCATTCCTTGCCTTTTCGGTCAGGAAACTTATGGGTACCCACCCAGAGTTCATCAAACTAAGGAAGTTGGATGTTCATCAACCAAGCCTATGAGAATGATGTATACACCAGAATGCCAATGGTACATTTACAAAATGGAATGATTTTCTCATGACTAGAATGTTCAGATCTGCCATCGTGGTGTCTTAGGAGACACATTCATCTTGTTTTACCTTTATGCAATTCTTTTCCTTTTCAAGACAAAGAGCACATTTCAACAAAACCTTAGACTTTCATTTACTTATGCTCTCATCAAATATTGATCTGGTGTGTGTGCTAGGTGGTAGAAAATACAATGGCTGAAATGTTTTGAAAACTCAGTGTATCTATAATAAACACTGTTAAGTGTTTATCCTGCTTTATCTCACTGAATCCTCATGTGCCTTTTCTGAGATATGCCATTGTCCTAATCCATAGTTTATAAAATAATCATCTAAGAGGCCCAGGCACAATGGAGCTTCTCAGAGTGATAGAGAAACAGTCAGTGGCCTTTGCTTCCAAGCCCAAAGTCCAGGGACCAGGGCCTCCAGCGTCCGGAGCCATGTTCATGAGGTTGCTTACCTTCACTTAGGATGCAGAGCCATTTCTTCACACCCTCTTTCTCCCGAAGTTCAAAACTCCCTAGACTGGGCAGACTCCCACCCCGGCACTCCTTTCCTGCTTGAGGCCTGGCTGACATTCTATGTCTTCCCTTCTTGGGGTGGTTTTATTAGTCAAAACTCTCAGGAGCCCTGGTGCCTCCTCGCCTCTGTCTTGAATACTGCAAGCAGCCCCCTTTAGCTGAACAAGGAACTGGTCTGTTGTGTTTCACATTACAAAGGTATTCTCAATATAGAAACACAGCTACTTTCACTATTCACTGCCTTTTAACTTCACAGTGGTTGGAATTTAAAGGGGTCTTTTGTGAACATTGAAGTCCCTGAAGAAGTGGATAGCTAAAATTTTCCACATGACCAGTAGTATGGAACTGTAACTAATGATAGAGAATGATACTTTCATTGCTTCTATTCTTAACTTCTGTCACTAAAGGCTTGTGATTTCATACCACATCAAACAAATTTTTATTTGTTCAGCTTCCTTTGACTTAAGCAAAGTATTTTTTTTTTGGGAGGGGGAGGGGGTATTGTTACTGGAGTCTGATTTTGAGGTATTATTTCATTTGGAAAGACTGATACAACTAAAAATCTGGTGTAATTCTTTCTGGTTTTAAAAAAGTTATATCCAGCTAACTCTTAAAAAATCAAATCCCTTTTGAACTTTTAATTTAAAACAATATCAATGATTGCTAAAAGTCATCTATAGCTTTACTGTCTTACTGATTTTCAGTCTGTTTTCAATAATAAATATCTTCTACCCATCACACCAGAAGGTACCAGGCTAAGGGATTTTCTGAGCCTTTGGGTACCATTCAATTGGTATCCACTAACATATGCAGAAGATAGTTTGAATATTTGAGCTTGGTGAGGATGCAGAGTATAAGCAAACAAATTAGCAAATAATTGACAGATTGTGAGAAATACTGTGACAGAAATACACAGGTTTCATGTTATTAAATCATCTAGGACTTAGGATAGTCAAGGAAGGCTTCTCTGAGGAGGTGATTTTTAAGCTGGCCTGTGAGGATGAAAAGGAGCCAGTCATGAGAACTGGGATGAAAGTGTTTCAAGCACAGGTGACAGGAGAGGCCAATATCCTGAACTAGAAACAGCTTTATGAATTTGATAAACAGAAAGGAGATCAGTGAGAATGAAGTTGAGAAAAGGATAGTATGGTGAGGTCTGGCAAATGGGTTAGAGCCCAGATCATATAAGGCTTTGTGCTCAGGTAAGTATATTTGATTTTACTCTTAAGTGAAACGGGAAGCTACTAAAAAGTTTGGATGAAATCCATGTCAGTTAGGTATTGCCTCGATAATGCTAGATAGCAAACCATCCCCAAACTCAGGGAGTCATTTGTTCTTGCTCAAGTGTCTGCATATTAGTGGGTTGAGATGGCCCTCTTTGGGCTTGACTGCAAGCTGCAGGTTGGATCCAGGCCTGCACCATGTGCCTCTCATCCTTCTTGGACTTGTGGGCTAGGTGTGGGTGTAGTTTTCACAAGGAAGTGGCCATTAGAATGCAAGAGAGCAAGCCCATCTGCAAGTGTGTTTCAAGCTCCTTGCTGTATCACATCTGCTAATAGCCCATTGTTGGAATCCAAAGACAAGGGGTCAAGACCTCTAGTGGGAAGAACTGCATGGTCACTTGGAAAAGGGATCCAGGGAGAGATGAGGAATTGTGGCTAGTGATTTCTGCAATGACCTGATCTTATCTATCTTATAAAAAGTTCACTGTAGTCTGGGGTGACCAACTGCTCTTGATTGCTCAAAAATGAGGAGTTTCCTGAACATGGGACTTTCAGTGCTAAAACTGAGAAAGCCTAAGGCAAACCAGGATGAGTCGGTCACCCTATGGACTGTCCTGTGGTAAATGGATTAATGGGGCTGCAGGAGAAGTGAGAAAGAGATCAACTGTCGTTATGGTCTTCCAAGTGAGAGAAGATGGTGGTGTGAATGAGAGGTTTACACAGGAGATGTGGTGGAGCAGATGTCTTTGGGATGTGTTTTGGATGGACAGCTCAGGACTCGTTGATGTTTGGGATGTGGTAGATGAAGAAAGGCATTGAGGATGTGTTAGACCAATTGAATATGCTATTTGCTGGAGTATGATGATGCAAATATCCTATAGGGTAGAAGAACAACTTTTAATTATTATTGCAAGAATATAATAACAAGCCACTATTTGAAAATACATTATATATTATAGACATGTAATGTGGTATTTATCTTTAAAACCATGTTAAAGGAATTGGTGGAATAAACGTGGAGGTTGCCGTGTATCCACCTGGACTATAGTAATGTACACAAATTGTATCAGAAGAATGGTTGTCACTAACAAAGGTAATTTTCCTAATAGTCTTCATTGACTACCTAGGTTCATCATAGTGGTTTGCTTCTATAGTAAACAAGGAAGCCATGAACATTGGGAAATGAGTGTATTTTCTTCATTTTGATTTGTCAAGGCCTAACCCATCAGGATTTACAGTTTACAATTGCATCATGGGTTTTTCTATACAGTATTGTGGGTTGACAGTGCACCTGGTGTGGTAGAAACAATATTTGAATAGGATTTAGAACGTCTGGATTTGAGCTATGGCTTTGATATTCAGTATTTTTTTTTGGAGGATGTGGGAGTTACATATGCTTATGATTAGATATTACCAATTTCCTTTCCCACTCATTGAATTGATGTCTTGAATAACAAGGAGGACCTATTCTCCAGACTATTTGGGGATGCTGGTTGAATTAATATTGAATTAACACCGTTCATATATGGGGAATGCCGCTAAATACTTTTGTAACCTTGAATAACTTGCTTGGCATATTTGGTCTCTGTTTCTTTCTCTATGAACTGGGAATAACAATTCAGGGATATTGTGAAGCGATATCATATGAGAGATTGTATACGAAGCTGCTCCGTAAGGTCTTATCAGTATGATCTTCTTCCTTCTCTGCTAGGATAGTGAGTTTCCAGGCCTGGATTCACATTAGCTTTATTTGTGTTGTTTGTTTTTCCTTGCACCCTTGAGTGTGATAATGATGAACACAGATTTGTTGAAGGGCTGGCTGATCAAGTGTCAAGTTCCTGGCAGTTCTTCACTGTGTCCCTTACATGTGAACCATTGGCTACCTCTATAAAGCCAGACCTTCTGGAGTCTAAATACTTTTCTTTTAATTTTCCCACATGAGATCTTGGGCAAGCTTCTTAACTTTCCTGTGTCTTAGTTTCCCCATCTAC
The DNA here is from genome assembly GCF_003255815.1 of Theropithecus gelada. Taxonomy (NCBI): domain Eukaryota; kingdom Metazoa; phylum Chordata; class Mammalia; order Primates; family Cercopithecidae; genus Theropithecus; species Theropithecus gelada. The sequence goes on from NC_037669.1 coordinate 72,554,437, forward strand.
AAAAGGAACTAATCATATTTCTTGAATCAGATTGTTGCTGAGTCCTCATTAAATTAACAGCGATAACTCAGATCAGTGTATGGAAATCAGTCAATCAACAAAAAAGACAATAAATGTTAAATCCTTTATTATTATTGCTGTTATTATTTACAGGTAGGTTTCCTGCTGCATTTATTTGATTTGTAGACTTCAGAGACAAGGTAAAACTATTTAATTATATAGAAAATTGGAAAGTTCTGATATGATGAACTCTAAAGGGGAATGTGATACAGATTTCTGTTGTTTATTTTTAGGCGGTTTATGATTTTTCTACAGTGACTAGTGTACTCCATGTGGTAGATCTAATGTATTGTTGTGTTAGTCCGCTGATAAAGACATACCCGAGACTGGGAAGAAAAAAAGATTTAATTGGACTTACAGTTCCACATGGCTGGGGAGGTCTCAGAAACATGGCTGGAGGTGAAAGGCACTTCTTACATGGCGGCAGCAAGAGAAAAATGAGGAAGAAGCAAAAGCGGAAACCCCTGATAAACCCGTCAGATCTGATGAGACTTACTATTACAAGAATAGCATGGGAAAGACTGGCCCCCATGATTCAATTACCTCTCCTCGGTCCCTCCCACAACACTGGAAATTCTGGGAAATACAATTCAAGTTGAGATTTGGATGGGGACACAGCCAAACCATATCAGTTGTGAAAAGGGGTTTTGATTTTTTTCAATCTCAGTCCATTGAAAACTCATTCTGGCTGGGCGTGGTGGCTCATGCCTGTAATCCCAGCACTTTGGGAGGCCGAGGCAGGCGGATCACCTGAGGTCAGGAGTTTGAGACCAGCTTAGCCAACATGGCAAAACCCCGTCTTTACTAAAAATACAAAAATCAGCCAGCTGTGGTGGCAAGCGCCTATAATCCCAGCTACTTGGGAGTCTGAGGCGAGAGAATCGCTTGAACCTGGAAGGTGGTGGTTGCAGTGAGCCGAGATCGCACCACTGTACTCCAGCCTGGGTGACAGAGCGAGACTCCGTCTCAAAAACAAAACAAAACAAAACAAAAACCAACTCATTCTGTTTTCCCTTGCCCTGCAGAGTCTGTTTCATCTACTGCTATACCCTAACCCACCTGCCAGCTCATTTTGCATTTCTCTTTGTTTGTCCTAGCTTCCTTGTGTGCACTATTTGTGCTCTTGATTTATTAAATCTCTGAGATCATCCTTTCTCTGGAATGGGAGGAAAGGCTTCTGGACAGACAGCTGGAGAGATCTAAAACAGCCCCAGGGGTATATTTCTTGTTCAGTTCAACCCAGCAACCGATTAGAGATCAATAAATGCATAGCACTAGTGTATATTATGTACTTTTCCTGGAAAACAGGTCAGTATTCAATAGGCTAAATAGGAGATGAGATATTTTTTTAGTTGGCACCTCTCTACAACTATAAATAATTAGAAAAGATTTTTTTTTTGAAATTTTTACTTTAAAAATTTTGTTAAAGAACTCTCTCTCTCTCTTAATGTCCAAAGTCTTAGACACTTGGACATCTTTTTCTTCTGGAAAGATGTGAAACTTTGTAGAATGGAGAAGAAATGTAGAGTACTTAACACTAAAAAAATAGGCAGTGAAAAGCCAAACCCTGTTGTGTTAGTCTGTTCTTGTGTTGTTTTAAAGAAATAGCTGAGGCTGGGTAATTTATTAAGAAAAGAGGTTTAATTGGCTCATGGTTTTGCAGGCTGTACAAGAGGCATGGTACCAGCATCTGCTCAGCTTCTGGGAAGGCCTCAAGGAACTTAGAATCATGGCAGAAGGCAAAGCAGGAGTAGGCATGTCACATGGTGAGAGAGGGAGCATGAGTGGGAGGTGGGACGTGCCATAGTCTTTTAAACACCAGATCTCACGTGAACGCAGAGGGAGAACTCACTCATGTCTGCAAGGAGGGCATCAAGCCATTCATGAGGGATCTTCCTCCATGACCCAAACACCTCCCACCAGCTTCTACCTCCAACACTGGGAATTACAATTCAACATGAGATTTGGAGGGGACAAACATCCAAACCATATCACCTGTCTAGTTCAAAAGTTTCTCAAAAGCCACAGTTGCTTTGGAATTGGTGATGGAAATTATCATGGTTCTCACTTGCTGGAATACATAGGGAGGTATGTGGGACACAACATAATAGAAATGTTTTACAATTATGTTTTATATTTGTATGTATTGTTCTTCACATAATATAAGGTGTTGACAGGACAGGAATTATTTCTCTTTCTCAAATGAAGAAACAGACTCAGTGAACTGAGGTACTTGATCAAGTTCTCAGAGTAGCAGTTAGGCCTCATCCCTAACATTTACGGGACCAAAGGCAGGAGTACAAATAGAGGCCCATACACCATGTGTTCAAAATACAAAATTTTATAAATGCATGTATAAATCAAGCTAATACTGTATCAAGTAGACTAAAGTATATCTGAAATTGAATAAAATGTCTTGCCCTGACAAACATACTTTCAGAGTGACCTGTGAGGCCTGGCTTCCATTTTGCATTCCCAGACTTTGTGGAGTTTAGTGCAGGAAAATGCAGCACAGGGATTAGGGATTACCACCCCCTAGCCTGTGGTTCCTCTTTCCACCCCCAGCTTCATTCTGCATTGTGAGGTGCCTCATGAGTATGTGTGTTCAGGTCCATCTGCCTCTCCTGCACACAGCCAACCCTTGAGCATAGGAGTGTAATTAGAGGACAGCACATGCTTCCCTCAGAAGGCCCCATCTTGAGAAGAGGCCCAAAATGGGCCATTCTGGTAGACTTCTGGGGATGTGCATGGGAGGGGATATATAGGCTCTGGACAATCCCTTAGGCCTTGAGGACTTATCACCTCGTTCCATGATTAAGTCTAATTATGAGGCCAGTAGTGGGGTATCCAAGATACAAGTTGGATTCCATTGGATTGTTTGGCCACTTCAATCGCATTATTAGTCAGTTTAGTGAAAAACAGTTTGTTCCTTCATTTAGTATGTATTATGTACAGGTACTTGGTGCTGGAGATATAACTGGAGTAAGGCATCTCTTGGGAGTGGCCTTGAATTCTAGTGAGAGAAGACAGAAAACCATGTAAAGAATTACAATATATTGTCCTCAAGTTAGCAATGCTATGAATAATATAAAAGAGGGAAGTGAGATAGTCATGGAAAATTAAGGGTGGGACTAATGGTGGGAGAAGTCTTCCCTGTGGAAATGACATTGTGATGCGAGATGTGAATGCTCAACAGCTGCAAGAAGATCTAAGGGAAGGGTGTTCCAAGTGGGTGGATCACATGGGTGATAGCCAGGAGCTTGGTGACTTCAAGGATTAGAAAGATGATCATGGAGGCATGGCGTCAGGGAGTGGAAGGAGATGGGGTTAGAGGGATGGGCAGGGTCTTAGAGGTCACCAGAGCCTTGTAGGCCCTGTAAGGGGCTTGGATTTTGTTCCAGCGAAATTCACTGGAAATTTTAAACAAGGGATTGATAGGAAAACTTCTGGTCAAATTCAATACTTAACAGTTAATTCAAAGTAGCCTGTCCAAATTGTAATCATTTTGCCAATATTAAATGAATCCCCCTGCTGTACATACCCCATCTCTTAGAGTAGTTGAATGTCACCAATATATTTTGTAGACATTTTGAAGACTTAAACATTGGTGCTTCTGGCAAGTAATGTGAAAAAGTGGTCATATATTTAGCTATCAAGTTTCATGTCTTTTGCTAAAAATATAGAACCAAGAGAGCTCTGAGCATAAATACAGGCATGCTCTTGGTGTTGGGTATTTCATAACTATTCTTAGGTGCCAAATGTCTTCATCTTCACGCGATTTATAGTAATGTAAGTAATGTGTTGGAGACTAACAAATCAAAATCTCATTTTGGATGTGTGACACTAATGTTGTGTTGACTTATTGTTTCATGTGTTAGATTTCTGATAAAATTACTAAAACACCTTCTTGAAAGGAGTAACAGGAAGAAACAATTGGCGTGTCAGATATTCAGCTGTGTGTACTTTCTTATAGATAGGAGATAACTGATAAATTCTTAAATGCATTAGATAGCATATTAGAGTACCGCAATTTAGGAACATTTAGCAACTTAAAATTTTTTGATAGCAAAGCACTTACAAGTAGCATGATACTTGTTAAGGGAAAACAAAGACCAATTTTAGTTCTTATTTATTATAATGATTTTCATTTTACTATTAAAGATGTTTCTTCAGCAGTAACCAGATGTGTAACATAGAAGCAGCTGCATGATATTTTCATTTTTATGCATAATATTGGAAATCTTAGACAAGGTTCATTGTCTGTTATGGAAAATGAAATGATCTTTTCCTAGTCTGAACAGCTGTGTAAAACAGAATGCTAACATCTTTTCCTGTCTCTAAGTGACCATCTGTTTTTATGGGATTTGACAGGTAATTTATTAATTTTAAGTGGTTTGTTTTAGGGAAATTTTGGCAAATGTGCATGTAGCAAAGTAGTAGAAAAATATTATAAAGCTCTGGAATTTTTAAGGGCCTTTTTAAAGGTCTGGTAGAATCTTTGAGTCTTTTTTCCTTGTGTGTTTTGAAATGGATAGAAATATTTGTCAATGAATGATACCATAGGGACTGGATTATAGGATTCGGTGACACATTTGACAATCATTCTGGTTTTGGCTAATTTAGAAATATTAATTGTACAATGAAAAAGAGCTTTTTTTTCTCCTTTCAGTACAATCTCCTGTTATTTCTGTGGTCTTAATATAAAAATTAAACACAAAAAATAAGTGGTAAGTTGCTTTTTAAACTCTGTCCTCCTCCATTCCAGCTGTCACTGCACTTTCCTAGGGTCCTTCTGGCATCTTCTCAAATCTTGGAAGAAATGTCAGCTCTTTTTCAACATTCATTTGTCACTTTTAAGGTTTCACTGAATTACCCAGGCTGAATGCAGAACGAAAAGAAATGCCACAGTTATTATGCTGACTGCAGACGCAACATGGGAATTCTTTATGATAGGCCCTCACTCATGTCTTAATACTTTATTTATTCCAATGTGCTTAGCAAGCCAGCTTGGCCTTGTTTGTCTCCAGGTAGATCAGACGGCTAGAAATAGTCCTACCTATTTTCATTTGGGAAGCTTAAATATTTTTAAGATGAGTGATAATGCCGAGCAAACAGAGCCGGGTGTCATCAGTTCTGTCTCAGCCTCTCAGTCACCGAGGGAAGCTAGGAGACTTAATCATTTTTAGCTCAGTTCCCCAATCTGTAAAATGAGTTTTATGACATTTTCTCCCCTAGTTCACCGGAATAGCATTAGAAAAACGAATGGATGTGGTGACTGTTTATTGGATGACATTTGCTGAATGTGGCTTTTTGGTGTTCAAGACTGGATACATTAATAACAGTTTTAATTGTTATGTATAACCTGGCTGTCTGATAGTGATGATGATGAGGAGGAGAAGCAGGAGTAGGAGGAGGATAATGGTGGTGGTGATGGGTGAACAGTAGTAATAACAGTAAATGAGAGGCAGCTTAGGGTACTGACTAAACCCATAGGAGTCAGACTATCTTGGTTCAGATCCCTTTCATGTCAATTATTACTTGTGTGACCTTGAACAAGTTACTTAAATCTCCGAACGTAGTAAATGTCACATTTGGAATTGGAACCTCCGCCTGTCCCAGCATGTGTTCCTAACCACCATACTGTGCTGCTTTAAACCAAAAGCAACAAACTTTGGTCTAGAGCATTTCAAAAGGTCATCCAACAGAACATATAAAAAGAGGAGAAGCCAGTAACATCCTTAATCTTCTTTATTTAAAATACTTACTTTACTTACTTTAAAAAACACCCCATAGGATCATGAACATCAGACCAATTGGGAAGGGTAGATTAATTGTCTGCCTAAGGACTGAAATTGGCACATTAGACTCTGCTACAAAACTTACCTGTTTCTGATCTCTCAAAATCAATGAATCTCATTATTATTCATACCTCTTTCTTTAAAAAAAATAAAACACATCATTTGCAAAAAGAAAATTTTGTCCCATGCAGTCTAGGTTGTTCCAGGAGCTTACTGAGAAACTACAACAGCCCTCTGAGGTTAACTGGTACTGTTCACTGAACTCTCAAGTTTCTGCCTTGTGAATCTGGTGGTGGGAAATTTGGCTGTGGTAAAGAAGGAACCTCACTTGATCTCTGTGGAAATCATTGAGAATTACAAGTAGGATGCTTCATCCTTGTTTAGAAAGTAGAAGTAATTGTTTCTTTTGGAATCAGCATGCTATTTATTTAACTGCACACATAGTTCTGATAAAGTGAGTGTGATTTTTTTGGCTAGTTTAGGATATAGGTTGGTTGATGTCAGCATTATTTTACAAATGTGGAGGAAAATCTACAAATGTGGAGGAAATAACTGAAATAAAGCAGGACTCCTTTTTTAAATTTTTATTTTATTATTATTATTTTTTTGAGATGGAGTCTTGCTCTGTTGCCCAGGCTGGAGTGCAGTGATGTGATCTCAGCTCACTACAACCTCCACCTCCTGGGTTCAAGCAATTCTCTTGCCTCAGCCTCCCGAGTAGCTGGAATTACAGACACCCACCACATGGATGCCTGGCTAATTTTTTGTACTTTTAGTAGAGACGGGGTTTTGCCATGTTGGCTAGGCTGGTCTTGAACTCTTGACCTCAAGTGATCTGCCCACCTCAGCCTCCCAAAGTGCTGGGATTACAGGTGTGAGCCACCATGCCTGGCCTAAAGCAGGACTCTTAGTGGACAAGGGAACATGAGTGGTAGCAGGGAGAAAGCATCAGCATGATAGTGATATGTGCATTCCTGGTGTAGTCAGCTCTTGTATTCTAGTGGCTTATTGGCATCCAGTGGCAGCTGGAGACAGATGATGGAATATCCCTTTTCTGAAGAATGTCCTTTGCCTGCTCTCTAAGCATCATAATACTTGTACCAGTTTTTACAGTGCCATCATTTTTCATTATATCTTCCCTTATCCCATTGGAGCACAAAGGGAGCAGAGAGGAGCATTGAGTATCCTCTTCATGTTCTTTCCATGGTCAAGACCATGTGTATTCACAACTAATTTAAGGGAGAGCTGCAGCCAAAGCAACTTTAACCTAATTCGAAAGATTGGGTTGGTGGGATCAATTGGAAAGGTCCTGAGGGAGGAATGTTCCTGGAGGTATCAGGTGATTAGAGAAAGACAGCAAGCACGCTGTGGGACATGAGGTGAAATTGGAGTATGGAGATTATCCTGTAGGGCTCTGTATGCAACTGGAGAGTTGCTGGCTTTAAATTTGCATGAAAAAGGAAACTATTTTGTGATGGTTTTATTTATTTATTTTTAATTTTCTAACAGGCTAATTAAGTTACATATTATATATCATGAAATTTACCCATTTCAAGTATATACTTCAATGGACAAAATGTACTGTATCCATATGATGTGGTTTGACTGTGTCCCCACCTGAATCTCATCTTGAATTTTAGTTCCCATAATCCTCTTGTGTCGTGGGGAGGTACCTGGTGGGAGGTAATTTAATCATGGGGGTGGTTACCCTCATGCTGTTCTCGTGATAGTGAGTGAGTTCTCATGAGATCTGATGGTTTTATAAGGGGCTCTTCCTCCTTTGCTCGGCCCTTCCCCTTCCTGCCACCATGTAAAGAGAGATGTGTTTGCTGCTTCCTCTACCATGAAAGTAAGTTTCCTGAGGCTTCCCCAGCCATGTGGAACTGTGAGTCAATTAAACCTCTTTCCTTTATAAATTACTCAGTCTCAGGCAGTTCTTTATAGCAGCAGTTACCAAAGAGTATTCCATTGTATGGACTAATACACGACACAATGGAATACTCTTTGGCAACACAAAGAACAAACTATTAATACATTCAACAACATGAATGAACCTCAAAAACATGATATCATGATATTAAGTGAAAGAAGCTTAGTTCCCTGATGTTTAGTAAATTTACCAAGTTATATAACCATCACTGTAGTCCAGTTTTAAAACATTTCATCCTCTGATAAGATTCCTTATGCCCTTTACTGTTAATCTCATTACTGCTGCCAGCCCCAGCGACCATTAATCTACATTGTGTCCCTATAGATTTGTCTTTTCTTTAAATGGAATGCTACAACATGTGGTCTCTTGTGTCTAGCTTCTTTCACTTAATATCATATTTTTGAGGTTAATTCATATTGCTGAATGTATTAGTAGTTTGTTCTTTGTGTTGCCAAAGAGTATTCCATTGTATAGATACAGCACATTTTGTCCATTTACCAACTGGTAGATATTTATGTTGATTTGAATTTTTGGCTGTCACGATTAATGCTGCTATGAACACTTGTGTAAAAGTCTTTGTGTGGAATGTATTTTTATTTCTCTTGGGTGCTGCGATAGACAGAATTCTGGCCCCAAGACTTTTGTCCCTAGTTTTGTGTCCTTGAATATGTGGTATTATATGGCAAAACGGACTTTGCAGATGTAACTGAAGTTACTGTGCAGTTGACCTTAAGATCAGGAGATTATCCTGGATTAACTAGATGGATCAGTATGATCACATAAACCCTTAAAAGCACAAGATGAAGTAGAGGAAGTCAGAAGAGAAATTTAGAGAGGTGTAGCAGAAATCAAAGACATCTGAAGCCTGAGAAGGATTTAATGTACCATTGTTGGCTTTAAGATGAGGGCCTTGTGTCAAGGAACTGGAAACCTCAGTCTTGTAGCTGCAAGGAACTGAATTCTGCCACTAACTAGTAAGGTGGGAAGAGGACTCTGAGCTGCAAATACGAATCGTAGTCCCAGCCAATAGCTTGATTTTAGCCTGGTGAGACTCTAAGCAGAAAATCCAGTTACATCCTGCCAGAGTTCTGACTTGCAAACACTGTGAGACAATAAATGAGCATTGTTTTAAGCCTTTAAATTTGTGATAATCTGTCATGACAGCAAAAGTAAACTAAAACAGGTAGATCCCCAGCGGTGAAATTGCTGGGTCTTGTGGTAAATTACACTTTGAGAAACTTTGCTGTGGTTTTGAGCTCAAGGTGACATAATATTTTAAAACGATCCTCTAGCTGAGCTGAAATTGGCCTGTATGGGGGCCAAGAGCAGAAGCAGGAGACCAGTGAGGAGGCAGGCAAGCGGAGAGGATGGTGGCTCTCCCTAGGGTGGCTCTTCCAAGTTGGAATTTGGACGGGGCAATGGATGACGGAGGCATCTACAACAGGTTTGGCCCTCTGCTGGAAGTGACGTGGCCAGAGATGGTGTGGCAGGAGGTGGTGTCCCAGAGCCTTGGTGATTGAACATACCAGGACCACTGGTGAGTCTCAGTGGGAGGCTGAGGCATCAGAGGAGAGGGAGCTATGTCATGGACTCAGTGGTAAAAGAAAGACAATGTAAGGTATGTAAAGTATTTCCCCTTTTATCACTGCATACAAATAACTCCCATTCACTACCCTGAGACAGTTGAGTTACTGGAGGGAGGTGATGGAAGTTTGATGGAGGAAAACAAACATCAAAATGAATAGACTGAGAATTGCCTTATGGGAGAACGATCATGTGTGATGTAATAAAAGGTGTTTTTTGGGGGAGGGGAATGTCATTCCACTGAAATGAATGGTTTAGATGTGTGGTGTAGTCAGTCAGAATGGCTACTAGTAAAAAGTCAAAAACAGCAGATGCTGGCAAGATTTTGGAGAAAGGGGAACACTTATACACTGCTGGTGGGAATGTAGATTAGTTCAGCCTTTGTGGAAAACAGTCTGGCGATTTCTCAGAGAACTTAAAACAGAACTACCTTTTAACCCGCATGATTGGGTATATACCCAAAGGAATGTAAATCATTCTGCCATGAAGACACATGCACACATATGTTCACTGTAGCACTATTTACAATAGCAAAGACATGGAATCAACTTAGGTGTCCATCACTGGTAGATCGGATGAAGAAAATATGGTACATATATACCATGGAATACTATGCTACCATAAAAAAGAACAGGAACATGTCTTATGCAGCAACATGAATGGAGCTGGAAGCCGTTATCCTAAGCAAACTATCCTAAAGAACAGAAAACCAAATACTGCATGTTCTCACTTATAAGTGGGAGCTAAACATTGAGTATATATGGACACACAAAGAAGGGAACAACAGACACCAAGGCCTACTTGAAGATGGAGAGTAGGAGGAGGGTGAAGATTGAAAAACTACCTATCAGGTACTATGCTTATTACCTAGGTGACAAAAAATGTATACACCAGACCTCTGAGATGTGAAATTTACCTATATAACAAAACTGTACATGTACCCCTGAATATTAAATAAGTTTTTTTAAGGAAATATGGTATATTGATATGTCATGCACATGGCAAAATTTCTCTGGTACTTATTAAGTGTTAAGTACAAAACTTTCAAAGGATCTAGCTTGGTTTAACCTGAGAACTAAACAGAGTTCCTAATTTGGCTTCTTAATTTGGGTATTGTAAGTTAATATTTAGTGCTCCAACTTTTTGGGAGCTAATTTACAACTCTTACTGATTTACCATTTCTGCACATTAAATGCATGTCTGGTGATTAACTGTATTGGTGGAAGTCATCCTTACCTGACTGAATCCTATAAGCTGCCTTACATACCACCCGGTCTTTCTGTAATTATTCTTCCCTCCCTTTGGTACTTTAGTGCTCACCTCTCCTTAGCCTAGTACTCCAAGAAGTGTCTCTGACGTTCCATACTGGAGTTAGGCATCACTTTGAGATGCTGCCACTGCACTTTATACATCTTGCATTCTTTTGTCTTTGCCTTCTTTTCATCTGTCTCCCTAACTTGATTTTGAGCTTGAAAAGTTCAAGGCTCACTTTTCACCATCGCACCTTTGGTGCAAAGAACTTGCAACAGGAAAGTGCTCAGTAAATACTGATTGAATTAAAGCAAAGAATTGCAACCATTACTTCATTGCATGTCCTCCTTTTCTAAAAAATACTGAATGTTTCATCTCTTAGAGAACGATTAAGTGTCCAGAGAAAGTCACTTCTCATTGACAGACCTTCCAGTCCTTTTGACAAACAAATACAGCAGAAGACAGCCCCATTATGTTGACCATAGACGTGTGTGACACATCTGCTTACCAAGTATTATTTTCAGTATTAAAAAATAGCTGGGTACTATGTACTTTTGATCTTTTGCCTTCTTAATTTGTCTGCATTTTTGGAGTTTAGTCTTGAGAAAAAGACTACCATGGGAATGGCTAAGCATTGGTGACGTGCTCAGTAACTCCCTTTGTATCAGCACACAGAGATACATGTGTGAGAAATATGTTTATTAGAAAAGTGACTGGATATCCAAGTGTTAAAAGATTAAGTACTCTTCGGAGGAAGTTAGCACCATTTACCTTACAAGGTACCATGAGAGGGAGGATCCTTGATATCAGGAACACAAACACAACTCTTGATAGATACAGGTGGTCATACTTTCGGAAGGTATTTTCTAGGCCTCCTGTTCATATACCCATGTAGGATGATTGCATGTTTTCCCCCTGTTATAAACAGCTCTAAACAATTTCCTAAAAACAGCTCAATTTAATTTGACATATATTGGGTTACACTTGACATTTCTAAGTGCAGTAGGAATTTTTTTTTCTCCCTGACAACTCAGTTGTGAAATTATGATTGACAGTCTATAATATTCAACTCAACCGTGTTCAAAACTGACCAATGGTTTTGGAAGATGAAACTGCTTCAAATTTTGTGACCTATAGATAACATTCTCACCCTAGAAGTAGAGTTAATAGTTAATCAAGGGACAGTCTCTGCCATTTGTCTGTTGTCTCAGGCTTCATTTCTGGACTCAGCTTTGGCCAGCTTTGGTGCATCTCTCCCAGTGCCCCGAGGAGGCACTCAGTAAATGCTGGGTGAAAGGATAAATGTAGCCACTTTGAAGATGTATCTTTCATTTATTTAACTTTATCTTTTTAGCACTATTTCCCTCAATTTAATCAAAAAGATCTTGTTGCAAAATTGTTCAAAAAATAAAATATGAAGAAGACCAAGTAAAATTTTCCCACCCAGATGTAATCACAGTTGTCAGGTAGTGGTATGACCTTCCAGAGACTTACATATGAATGTGTAAGTACATACACACAGCCACAAAACATGGCTGTATCTGTGCGTGTTATGAATGAAATACAGATATGGCAACAGGTACTGGTGTGGGCTTCTCCTATGTTGCTTATCTGAATATGCTAGAAAAAAAAGTGAGGGATTTTTACGTTGTATTCTTTATTCTATGAAGTTTGATTTTTAAAAATGTATTAGAATATAGTTATATAGTAGTAACATAAGAAATAAAGATGGACAAAACCATAAAACATCAATATATTGAGATTTGCTAGAATATATTCTAATTTGATGGTTTCTCATTTATTTTATTTTTTCTTTTTGTTGACTCACCTTGATTTGTAAGTCATGTGGAGTTGTACTGACATCTGCGACTTAAATATTTTATAACGTGTCTTTCTGTTTATGTATCTCAGACTAATAGGTACTATTTTACCTTGTAACTCAATGTCATGTGTTTTCCTATAAACAAGATAAACAAGTTAATTTTTTTTAAACATACTAACCTCATTTCAAAGGATAACATTGCAGTATCTTTGACAACTGACATGGACTTTATTTTCCATTACCCTGTTCAAGTTTTAAAAATTTGTTTTTTTCTAACCCCACCCTGATTTGTTTGAAAGGTGCTACACTGAAGGACATTAGTGCCCAGCTTGGAATATCACTGTGTTACTGTGTTCCTAGAACAGTCTTTCTAATCAGGTAGAAAGAGAAGCCAGGACAGAGACCCCTCTGGAAGTTTCTTGGTTTATAATTTAGTAGCAGTAAGCTTATTAACATCTGTTTGGATTTTACCCCTGATTTTATATTACACGTAGTCTGAGTAATAGGATTTTAAAAAAAATGATGGGCAGTAAAACTTGTAGTTCTGAAGGGCAGGGTGTCAGACTATGATTATTGTGTTAGTCTCATCCAACTTCGAGTTTCATCGCAGAAAAACAAAGCTCTATGAGCACTCGGCATTAATTAAATTATGTGTAGAGAACTTATTTCCACTTAAATTAATGCCACTTGACATTCTAAATTCTTCTACTCTTAATCTTGTAATTGCCTTGTCTTGCCATAATTTATAAATTGTGAACTTTGACCCTTTAACTTACCAGAAACTCAACTGTAAAATGATCTATTAATGAGGAAGGAAAATTTTTATTTAAGGGTAAAATACTTTTGTTTTCAGCTTTATTTTAATTATAAATTCTGATATTGCACATAACATACCGAAATTCCTAATTCCTTTCTTTCTGAGGAAATTTTAGGACTGCAAGATAGAAATTTTGGCCTTTGGAAAACACTGTAAAATCCTAGAAAATATTCTGTATGTGTTCCAACTGATGCCAGGCCAGGTGCTCCTGGATCTTCTTCGAGAGCTGTAGCACTCGTGCCAGGTCACCCCAACCTCCCTGGGCCTCCCCATGTTGCTATCCTGCCTGGGAACGCTTTTTCTCCTCTGAGGTCCAAGTTCAGCCCCATCAGACCCTCTGGGTTTCAGGCTGTTCCCACCGATGTTTGGCTGACTTTGACCAGGGAGAGAAAGGAGTCAGAAAAAGCCTGCAGATAAATTCCTTGCCTTGCCTTTCTGCCTCATCTTCACCCTTCTTCTTCCTTCAGAGATGATTTCCAAACACAGTGGTTCGTATGGCCTCTCTGGAGACACCCATCTCCCGTAACCAAGCTTCCAGCTGTGGTCTCTGGTTCAGCCATGGTCACCTAGGCAACATCCCATTTTGCATTCCTTTCCTTCCTCCCTGGCCTCACTGCCCTGTCCTCTCTCTTTCTGGCTTCCCTGAGATTCTACCCTCACATAAGTATTGGCATACACATTTTTCACATGCTTTTGGTTTTTAGGTAAGCCAATCTAAGACATTTTGAAAACATAAATTCTCTTAATTATTTTGTCTAAATACTTACTGGAAAAATAGATAGTTCCAGCAGGCACCAGCTTACTCTTGATTAGGTGCCACTATTTCTCTACCTATTGGATATAGAAATAGACTTTAAAATTATATATTATATGTTTATATATATAATATGTAATACATATTACTGTGTATTCCTTATATTATTGAGTTTATGCTATTTATTCATTGTGCAACTTATAAATCAATCATCTTAACCAAAAGTAGATGTGATTTTGAAACGTTAGGAATTAAAAGTGTTGACCAAATCAGAGATGAAAGCCCAGAGAGAAAGGAAGATACAAAATAAACCCCTGGTCTTCCCCTCTTACTCCACCTGCTCTCACCAAGCTCTCTGCAACTGATGATACTTTTTGAAATTCAGATTTGACACCTTCTCTTCTTCCTATTGCTGTTAAGATCTTGAGAGGGTATCCTTCCTGATCTTGGCCTTTGGGTCTTTGGGCAAATGGAAATATAATTCCATTGTTCAGTAAAATTGAAGGAGAAAGTGCATATAAAATATGTAGCATGACGGCTGGCTAGACAGTAGTGTGGATACCTCTTTACAGTAGGCGTGTACCTGGCTGCCCTGGTTGCGTACCACTTTCTGAGGCTTTGAAGAGTTCCTTGCCTTCTTTCTTGCCATTCCTGCCCTTATTTGAGGAGAAGGATCCAGTGAAGCAGAGGCTCTGGCAGAGATTCTTTTGGCTGCCCAATTTTTGCCCTGAGCAAAATGTGTTAGGTTTCCACAGGTTGAAATGTCACCAGATTTTAAGAACTCTATAATATGGAAAGTCTTTTATTTAGCATTTAGTACCTATGAAAATTTAATGTTTACATCAGATCTCCTCCTGTGTCATTTCTATGTATGTCTTCTTTTACTTAGTGCAATTCTTTTTTTTTTCCCTCTAGCTCATGATTCTACTTAAACTTATGAACCACACTCTGCTCTGAGTCCTAATTATTTTGTAGTAGAGAGGATTCCTTAAAAGTCCTTTTATCTTATTTATTTGTAACTTCAGTATAAGCACTTCACTTTTTTTTTTTTTGAGACTGTCTCACTCTATCACCCAGGCTGAAGTGCAGTGGCACGATCTCAGCTCACTGCAACCTCCGCCTCCTGGGTTCAAACTTTTCTCCTGCCTCAGCCTCCTGACTGGGAGTACTGGCAAGTGCCACCACGCCTGTCTAATTTTTTTGTACTTTTTAGTAGAGGTGACATTTTGCCATGTTGGCCAGGCTGGTCTTGAACTCCTGACCCCAAGTGATCTGCTCACCTCAGCCTCCCCAAATGCTGGGATTACAGGCGTCAGCCACTGCACCTGGCCAGCACTTCACTTTTGAGTGTCCTAGTTGGACTTAATTCTTTCCTTAGACCATCTAGCTGGGTCGATCAATCAGGAGAGTTCTCTCAGGTAGTTAATCCATTTTGGGCTTTTTGTAAAAAATAAAAATAATTAAATCACTGTTTGGTATTGACAGTGAAGTTTATCTGAAACATTTGGTTATCAATTCTTAGTGAGGATTGGAAGTGTTCAAGCTCTGAATCAGGTGAACCTGTAGTATTTTCTGTCTTCTCAACTTACATGCTTTTCGCCTCCAACCCAGTTTGAGATATTTTTATTTAGTTGGCAAATGAGAGTAACTCTCCGCTGAAATTAACAAAAATCAACAGTTGGGAAAAATGTGGCACTCAGTAAGTTTCTTCGAGAAGGTTTCTATTTCCTTAAGATGATCTCCATCTTACAGAGCAGAGCAGTTTTCTCAAGCGGAGGGTGTTCTTGACATTTCCCCAAACTGTTGCAGCTCCTCAAGATTGCTCTGGAAATTTAAATATGTTTATCTCAAATCATCTATTTTCTATTTAAAGAGGAAAATGTTTCAACACATTTGTGAATGGGAAATACTTCTGAAAACTCTGTTCGATTCTGAATCAGGAAAATTTCCTAAGTCTACCTTTTTTATTTTTTATTTTTTTCCCCTATTAAAACTTGGACAGATTGTTTACTGGCCCATATGAAATACTTTTGTGTTTTGCCTTACACAAATCCTGTCATGGCATACTGTGTCTCTCTCTTCAATGAGAGTCGCTGGGTTATAAAGGAACAATACCCCTGCAAACTCAATGAGACTGTCTTTCAGACAAGACTTGATCTGGGATTTCTTGAGGAGACCTATGTTGACCTGTGTTATCTGTTTGCTACTCTGTTGATTGGTGAATATTTCTTATTATTCTCATGGCAATAGTCATGTCCACAGAAACTCTGCTGTGAAAATACCAAGGAGGCCCATCTTTTCCAATATATTCAGTCAGCTGCAGTTATATGGAAATTCAAGATAAAGAGGACTCAGCTGTCAGTGAAAGAGGATTCCCAGTCAAGCCCCCTGCACGGAGGTACCTGTATTTCATGTGACAAGAATGGCCTGATAGTAAGTGCCTAGTTTTTCTGTTTCAGTCCTTTAGGAGTCCAGAGAACAGCCGCTCAGAATCCACTAGAATTCCACTAGATTCGTGTTATATCACTAATTTTCTTCAAATCTGTCTAAATGAGATGGACTTTTTTTATTCTTAGGTTCAGTGGTAATAGCATAATTGCGACAATTTCCCAAGAACACATGCTTCCTATTAGGATAATCCTCATAGGTTTCCTTGTTGGCTAGCTTTCTTTTTTAATAAGTTATTCTTAAAACAACTTTATAGAAATGCAGTTTACGTATCATTAATTTACCCATTTCAAGTGTATAATTGAGTGATTTTTAGTAACTTTAGTGAGTTCCACAACCATCACCATAAATTACTTTTAGAACATTTTCACCCCCCTCCCATAAGATCCCTAATGCCTGTTTGATGTTAATTGCCATTCTCACCTATAGCCCCAGGCAACCCCTCATTCACGTTCAGTCTCTAAGTTTGCCTTTTCTGGACATTGCATATAAATGAAATCAGACGATATGTGGCTCTTTGTATCTGGCTTCTTAGCATACTGTTTTTGAGGTTATTCTGTGACTTGGCATATATCAAGAGTTACTTGTTTTGTAATGCTGAATAGTATTTTATTATATGGATATGTTATATTTGGTTTGTAATCTGTTCACCAGTTGGTGGACATTTAGATTGTTTGCACTTTGAGGCTACTATTAATAATACTGCTGTGAATATTCATGTAAGTCTTTGTGAACAAATGTTTTCATTTCTCTTGAATAGATACCTAGAATTGGAATTATTGGATTACATTAGCTCTATGTTTAACTTTTTGAGAAACTGCCAAACTTTTTCCAAAGTAGCTACACCATTTTACAGTCCCATTATCAGTGCATGAAGGTTTCTATTTCTTTATATCCTCACCAACTTTTGTTGTTTTCTGTCTCTTTAATTTTAGCTATTGTAGTAGGTATAGAGTGATATTTCACTGTGATTTTAATTTACCTTTTCTAACTAACTAATGCAGTTGAATATCTTTTCATGAACTTATTGACCATTCATCTAAATTCTTTGGTAAATTATCTGGCCATATAGTTTGCCCATTTTTTGATTGAAGTTTGTCTTATTGAATAGTAAGAGTTATTAATAAATTCTAGAGACAAGTCCTTTATTAAATATGTATTTTGCAAATACTTTTTCCCAGTGTGTTGCTTGTCGTTTCATGTTTCTAGTAGTGCCATTTGACGTCTATAAGTTGAATTTTAACAAAGTCCAACTTACTAATTTTTTTTATTTTTTGGAGAATGCTTTTGATGTTGTATCTAAAATTTTTTTTTCTTTTTACCTGAGTCACATCTCAAAGATTTTCTCCTGTATTTTCTTGTAAAAGTTTATTATTTTAGCTTTTACATTTAAGTCTGTGATCTATTTGGGGTCATTTTTGTGCATGGTATGTGGTGAGGGTCTAAGTTAAAATTTTGTTATTGTCTCAGTACCATTTTTTGAACAGAGGATACACTCCCCAATGAATTGCCTTGGCAGTTTTGCCAAAAATCAATTGACTATGAATGTAAGAATTTATTTCTGGACTCTCAATTCTGTTCCATTGATTTATGTATCTATCTTTATACCATGTGGTCATTAGAAAAGTAGTTCCCCAAAGATGTCCATGTCCTAAGCCCTGGAACATGTGAATATGTTATTTATATGGCCAAAGGGACTTTGTAGATGTGTTAACAAGTATAAACATTTAGATGAGAGATTATCCTGGATTACTAGGGGGACCCAATCTAATCACAAGTCCTTAAAGGCAGAATACCTTTCCATATTAGGTCAGAGATGAGAGATGAAAGGAGGAGGAGGTATCTGAGCATGACAGGGGCTTGACCTGTGGTTACTGGCTTTGAAAATGGTGGAAAGGGGCCACTAGCCAAGGAATGTATATGGCCTCTAGTAGCTGAGAACTGTCATCAGGAAAACAGGGGTCTTAGTACTACAAGCCCAGGAACTGAATTCTGTTAATCACCTGAATGGAGCAATGGCACAGATGCTACCTAGTGCCTCCTGGAAAAAATGCAGCCCTGCTATTGTTGCAGGACTTTTCCTTAGTTCAGCTAAAGATGGGGTTGTTTGTCCCACAGCCACAAAGTAATTCAGGCTCACAGACAATTTGAATTGTAAGACAGGGTTTTATTGGTTGAAAAGGAAAAAATAGGGGGAACCAGGGACTCTCACCAGGCCAGAGTCCTTGATAGAGCATTTCCCATCAGGTCATTTGAATCCCAGGTTTCACACAGGAAAAGGAGGGGCCAGGTTCCTTTCTACTGGAAAGGTCCTGAACTTCTCCAGGCTCTACCCCAGTGGGCAGGCTGGTTGGAGTTTCTCCAGGGACCCCTCCCATGCGGCTGTCTCAGTAACACCTTGATTTTAGCCTGGTGAAACCAATGTTGAGTTTCTGACCTACAGAATTGTAACATAATACATTTTGTTAAGCTACTAAATTTGTGGTAATTTGTAATGGAAGCAATCAAATCTAATATATGTCAGAAACATGCTGACTTAATAACTGTTAACTTTATTAGAAATTTTGAAATTTGAAAGTGAAAATCCTCCAATATTCTTTCCCTTTTTCAAATCCATTTTGGCAATTCTAGGTGTTTTGCATTTCTGTATACATTTTAGGATCTGCTTGTCAATTTCTGAAAGTAAACCTGCTGGAATTTTGATTAGTGTTCGTGGTGATCCTGTACATCAATTGTGGGAGTATGGCCATCTTCACAATATTGAATCTTCCGGTCTGTGAATGTGGAATATCTCTCTGTTTATTTAGGTCTTTATCTCAGCAATATTTTGTAGTTTTCAAGCATATGTCTTTCATTTCTTTTGTTAAATTTATTTCTAAGTATTTTATTTTTGATGCTACTGTGAATGGAATTACTTTAATAATTTCATTTTTAGATTATTCATTGCTTGTATATTGAAATACAATTGATTTTTGTGTCTTTGATTTTATATCTTGTGACCTTCCTTTTCTTGTTTATTCATGCAAATTGTGTTTAAAATTGATTCCTTAAGATTTTCATTATACAGAACTGTGTCTTCTGTGAATAGGTCATGTTATGTCTTTTTGTTTTCTTCCAGTGTGAATGCCTTTTTTTTCCTTCCTTGCCTGCTTGCACTGGGTCAGCCTCTAGTACTATGTTGAGTAGAACTGGTAAGAGGAGACTTCGTTATCTTGCCTTCTATCTTAGGGGAGTAGCATTAATTCTCTCCCAGTAAGTATGATATTTGTTGTATTCCTGGCTGTTTTAACCTGGAGTCTGTGGTGTGGTGTTGCAAAATGGAGAGTAGCTTCCTCCCATTAAGAATCTAACCTGTTCTTACTGCTTTGGGTTAAATCACTCATTAACATTGAGAGAGTACGTATTTTTTTTTTTTTTTTTTTACCGTTTAGATTATAGCTGCAAACCAAGTTCTTTTGTTGAACAATTGTGTCCTGCTTATATATTTGTAAGAACACTGATATTTTAATGTTGTTGAAGCTCAAGCAGAAATTAGTAGTACTGCTATTTATAGGCTAAAGAACTATTTAATTATTCATTTATTCCTTCTTTTATTTGTTCCTCCATTTGGTCTTAAATTTTTTCATCCATTTGGCCATCTGTACATCTTTTCTTTCATTCATCCAAGAAAGATGAATTAACATACACTGTGTGCCAGGTGTTGTGATAGTTTGGGGGTCTGAGGGAAAAGTTATTCCTGTTTCTTGGGGAATTCACCTAGCTGGAGGATTGCAGGAGACACAGACACAGGGGAAATAAATTAAACCTTTTTAGTTCTCAGATATAATATGCATAGATAGGCTTTTGACTTGAATAATGTCTGATGTGGGGCAATTTATAATTTCCTTGAAGAAGATCATATGGGAAGGAGCTGCCTACCTGGCAGTTGCATTTCACAGGAGGTTGTAATAGGTGGACTACAATCTCCTTTCTGGATTGCTTGATTGCTTCCTTTGTCATTGCCTCTTATGGTAACTCTTATATGTGGTATAAACTTTGTTTCTCTGAAGAAAATGGATGCATGAGGAAGCCACCAATAAGAGGTGATATTGGAAGGAAAGAGCAATAAGTGAAGAGAAGACAAATTTTGCATAGAAAGAAATATTTAATTTATTAGTAGCCCACATTTATGATATCCAGGAGTCCCACATCTGTTCTAAACCAAAGAAAAAGTGATTTGTGACCCTTTACCAGTAATCTAATCAGTGCAAATATTTTTTTTATAAAATGTTTTACATTGTACAAGGAAAATTAAATGATACAGGGTGAACATTTAGCCAGTGTTTACTTTGGTCTAAACAGTTTGCTGACTTGTTCTAGTATATGATCTTATTTCTTCTGTAAATAATTCTGTGGAATACATCCTATTTTAGTTTCATTTACAAATGAGATAGTTGAGGGCCAAGGGTTTGGATGTTTGCCTGACATTAAACAGAAGTGATTTATGTGGAATTGGCATTTGGACACTTGCCCTTGGAATTCAGGGTGCTATTGTCTCACTGCTCCAAGAGTTGTTGTCTCAGACCTGGGGTTCATCCAGTAAATGTCAACAGTCTAATGCAGGGTTTCTTAAACTTGACGATGTAGACATTTTAGGTCAGATGATTCTTTGCTATGGGGGCTGTCCTGTGCATTCATAGGATGGTTAGCAGCATCCCTGGCCTCCACCCGCTAGATGCCAGTAGCATCGCCCACTTGTAACCACCAGAACTGTGTCCAGACATTGCCAAATGTTCTCTTCTATGGGGGGCAAAATTTCCTCAGGTTTAGAATCACTGTAATTACCAGATAAATTAGGATTACATGCTGTGGAATACTGAGAAGGAAGGAAATTATGATTAACTCTGTTTGGGGTAGGTAGAAGTGTTGCTGAGATGGTAACATCTGAGGTTTCATCCCTACATGGAATTATCCAAACTGCAAACTTAGAGGGTTCAGTGTCCAAGACTGTCTTTACTTTTGACACTGACTTCAAGTGTGAGGTTCTCCCAAACCACCCTCAGTTTCAACAGTTTGCTAAAAGGACAAACAAAACTCACTGAGTGCTCATGATGGAAAAGATACAAATTCAGATCAGTCAGGGAAAGAGGAGACATCTAAGGTGGAGTTTAGGAGGATTCCATACACCAAGTTTCTGTGTCCTCTCCATATGGAGTCAGGATGCATTACCCTCCTCTCATTAATTTGTAACTGTATGTACAGAGTATTGCCAGCCAGAGAAGCTCACCCGAGCCTCAGTGTCCAGGGTTTTTATTGAGAGCTTCACTATATAGGCATGATCGATTGACCGATTGCCCATGTGGTTGATTTCAGCCTCTGTGTTACCCAAAGCCCCACTGTAAATCACACAATTGATCTTTCTGTCATGCCCAGCCCCTAACCTAAGACTACTGGCTGTAGCTGGCCCCAGCTTAATAGTTCTTTCCCAAGACAAACATATTCCCATAGGGGTGACATAGATTACCTCCTAGAAGTTGAGGACAAAAGCCAGACCACCCTTTGGGCAAGGCCAGATTTTCTACTACACAGTCCTTGACAAAAGGAGCAAATGTGCATTTGTAGATGAAGTAGTGTGGCACGTTGCCACAGGACTGACAATTGAGGGAGAATGTAAATGACAGGCATATTGGTTAGCTAGGGCTGCCATAACAAAATGCTACCAACTGGGTGGTTTATGTAAAAGAAGTTTATTTTTCACAGTTCTGAAAGCTAGAAGTCCAGGATCAAGGTATTGATTCCATTCTGAGGCCTTTCTCCTTGACTTGCAGATGATTACCTCCTTGCTGTGTCCTCTTATGTCCTTGCTTCTGTGCACACCTGTCCCTGGTGTCTCTCCCACTTCTCTAAGGACATCTTCTTATTGGATCAGGTCCCTCCCTAATGGCTTTATTTTAAATTAATCTCCTCTTTAAAGACCCTGTCTCTAAATATGGCGACACTCTGAGGTACTGGGGATTGAGAATTCAATATATGAATTTAGGGAGGTACACAAACAGCCCATAGCAGTCTGCCTTCTGCACGCCCCCTCCCATCCCTGATTTGTTTCCTCTTGCATGTAAAATACATTCACCCTATCCCAACGGCCCCCAAAATCTTAACCCATCTAGCATCAGCTCTAAGTTGAAAATCTCATCTAAATTAGCCATGGATGAGGCTCTAGGTATGATACATCTTGAAGCAGAATTCTTCTCTAGCTGTGAACTTGTGAAACCAAACAAGTTATCTGCTTCCAAAATAGGTGGACAGGCATACAATAAACATTCTAGTCCTAAAGAGACAAGCTAGAAGGAAGAAAGGAATCCTGGGTCCCAAGTAAGTCCAAAACCTAGCAGGACAAAGTTCATTTTTTTTTTTTTTTTTTTTTGAGAAAGAGTTTCGCTCTTTCGCCCAGGCTGGAGTGCAGTGGCTGGATCTCAGCTCACTGCAAGCTCCGCCTCCTGGGTTTATGCCATTCTCCTGCCTCAGCCTCCCAAGTAGCTGGGACTATCGGCGCCCGCCACCACGCCTGGCTAGTTTTTTGTATTTTTTAGTAGAGACGGGGTTTCACCGGGTTAGCCAGGATGGTCTCCATCTCCTGACCTCGTGATCCGCCCGTTTCGGCCTCCCAAAGTGCTGGGATTACAGGCTTGAGCCACCGCGCCCGGCCCAGTCCATTATATTTTAAGGCTCAAGAATAATTCTCTTTGTTTCCATTATTCTCTGCTTTTGGGCCCACTGAGGCCAAAGTCCAGCCTTCTGGGCCCACTTGGGCAGCAGCCATGCCCCTGAGGCTCTGAGTGATAGCCCCACCCCTAAGAGTCCAGGTGAGAGTACATATGATCAGATCTATATATAAGAAAAAGAAATATTGAATCCTGCTTGATCTATCTTCATTTGCTTGGAGGTTACAGCCTAGTTGGGGAGACAGGCATCTTACGTGAATAGTTGTAACAAACTAAGAAATAGTAAACTCTATGAGTGCTAGAAAGATTATGTTCTAAGAGTTTAGCATTTTTAATATGGAATGTCCTCAGGGATATTTTGAGATTTTTGTTGGCCATGTATCTTGCAGGAAATTACTGAGTTAATGAATCATGAAATGAGAGAATTAATACATTAGCTTTGGTAAGCTTGATAATTTCAGGATTCCAGTTAGGATAGGGGTGGGGATCATAACTGAAAAGCTCAATAGTCCAATCATCTTTCCTAAACATGTTTCTAATACAGTTTCAACTATAATAATCGTAGCTCTCATTTAGGAATTGAAAACTGAAAAAGTGGAAACTCCATATAGCTCTAAATTTGTTCTTAGAGCTTTCAGTCTTTATTTCTTAAAAGCTTGCTGTTTTAGGAATAATGAAGGAAGGTAATTTTAATGATTCGAAGTTTGTGTTCAGAAAATACTTGTGCTTTTCTTTTGAAAAGAAGTCACTTAAGTTTTCTTTAAGACCAGGATGGAAAACATTCATTTTCTCACGTTTTCTCTCTCATTTATCTCTTTCTGTGTTGCTGTGGAATCTTAGGCTTACATAGGATCAAAGAATCATATTACTTTTTAGTCTTTTATTTATTTGTATCCCTTCCTTACTTTGCTACTTTAAAATCTATTCGATGCTTTCCCTTCAGAGTTGTAGCCAGCTGGGTCTCTCCACTTGGCCCAAAACCATGCCCCTCAGTCTGATTCATTTGATGGATCATTTTGGATTCTCCTTATTCTGTTGCCTTTTGTGTCACATGAATACCCTTTTCTTCAGCACATTTAAGCCCATCGATGAATGTTTCTTAAATTGTAACCAGTTCAGTGACTCTAATACCACAGTTCTTTTACTGTCCTGGTCTCTCACACACAACAGAAGTCACTAAAGACTGCTCTCCACGATGCCCTTGTTCTTACATTTTGGTGGAATTTAATTTGTGCAGCTTTTCTTAAGAGAGCTGATCAGTGCATATCTTTATCCTTTGTTGAGGCAGCTAATAGCGTTGTCATCATCATCTTTTCTCCCTCTCTCTCTCTGTTTTTAGTCAAGTACAATTGAATTAACTTTGTGGAATGATAGCTTCTGAAAATATTTTCACAAGAACAAAAAGACAGATTTTCTTTGTATATAAATAAAGAAGATAGTTTATGCTGGGAAATGAAGAATCTTTTAATAAAACATTGTCCCTCTTCCACTTTGGTTCAACTGGGGAAAAATCAATTTTAGGGTCTTTGAGTGTGAAAAAAGAACAAAAGGAAAAGTTGATCATCTAAACTTAGGCAAGGTCTGATATTTGACTTGGGTTCCATTATTCTGGTAGCCTCTTTCCAAATGCAAAAATTTTTTTTTTTTTTTTTTTTTTTAGAATAGAGTCTTGCTCTGTCACCCAGGCTGGAGTGCAGTGGCACGATCTGGGCTCACCACATCCTCTGCCTCCAGTGTTAAAGCAATTCTCCTGCCCTCAGCCTCCTGAGTAGCTGGGACTACAGGTGCCCACCTCCACACCTGGCTATTTTTTTTGGCATTTTTAGTGGAGATGGGGTTTCGCCATGTTGGCCAGGCTAGTGTCAAACTTCTGGCCTCAGGTGATCCGCCTGCCTTGTCCTCCCAAAATGCTAGGATTACAGGCGTGAGCCACCTTGCCTGCTGCCAAATGGAATGAAGTTTTTCTGTATAAGTGGGAATAAAGAAGGACTTGAATATAGAGGTTGCCAAAAATGTTTCCAAATTACTATTTTCCTTTAGTCTTTAAATTCCTGACATAGGAGGCTGGGCAAGGTACCTCATGCCTATAATCCCAGCACTTTGGGAAACTGAGATGGGAGGATCGCTTGAGGCCAGGAGTTTGAGACCAGCCTGGAGAATAAAGTAAGACTCTGCCTCTATAGAAAACTAAAAATGAAAAAATGTAGCCAGGTGTGGTGGTATGCACCTGTAGCCCCAGCTACTAGGGAGGCTGAGACAGGAGGACTGCTGGAGCCCAGGAGTTTGAGGCTGCAGTGAGCCATGATTACATCACTGTACTCTATCCTGGGTGACAGAGCCATACCCTGTCACTTAAAAAAAAAAAAATCCTGATATAGGAAGTATAGTTCTGCCATATTAAAATGCAGCGTTACTTTATATTTAAAAGTATTTTTAAGTTTCCACTGATATTTTTCCTCCTTTCCCCACCTTTTTTTCTTTTTCTTTTCCTTTTTTTTTGAGACAGTATCTCACTCTGTCACCCAGGTTGAGTGCAGTGGCACAATCTTGGTGCACTACAACCTCCACCTCCCAGGCTCAAGCAATCCTCCCACTTCAGCCTCCCGAGTAGCTGGGACCACAGGCACATACCATCATGGACAGCTAATTTTTTTGTGTTTTGGTAGAGATGGGTTTTGCCATGTTTCCAGGCTAGTCTTGAACTCCTGAGCTCAAGTGATCCACCTGCCTTGGCCTCCCAAAGTGCTGGGATTACAGGCATGTGCCACCATGCCCAGTCTTTCTTGCCTTTTAAAGTAGGTTAGACATACTGTAATTATGAGGCATAAAAACATAGGATGGAAGGAATCTATAATTATAAATGAAACTATTAATCTTTAATGTCCTAGATAATTATATTTTTAAAATTTCTTAAAAGTGTAATTTATTCACCACAGAGAGAAACATAGTGGTTCATCTTTACTTCTGGTATATGCATTCTTCATGAATAAGATATAATTTAAAAATGTAAGAAAAGTGAATCATTGGAAGATAGTAGAGGAATTGTTACTTTGCAAAATCCACCATAAAGCCTGTTAAGAAATTATGTTTTTTACTTTAGAAGAAAAGCATGCATTATTTTCAGAATTTTTATAAATAATACATGATCATAGTTGAAAAAGTTGAAACTCCTTTAAGTTATTTTTCTGTGTGGAAATACATATGTATATGTAACTATTTTCATATAGATTTATTTCACAAAATTTTGATTATACTTTATATACAGTTGTATTCAGCTTTTTTTAACATTAACATGGTATATGAGATTTTTTCCATATTTTAAAATATTCCCCCTAAATGTAATTCTAATGATTATACTAAAGTCTGTCATTTGATGAATTAAAACTTACTTACATTTTCCTCCAGTTAAGTTTTTAGGATGATTTTTACCACTCTGAATTTGCAACCTGAGAAGTAAAAATACAACTTTGTGAGGTCAAAGATAGAGCAGAATATGTTCACCGTATTCAGAAAATCAGTAAGATCACAGAAAAGGCTTATCAGCTGCCTGATGCTTGAGTAGCTCACTCAAATGCTTGTCGTTGAATGCAAAATCTTGTCTTAAGTGGACAGGTGTGTGAATCCTTCCACCATGCTATACTCTCCTTGCCTGATTGAGTCAAGGTTGTTACTGTGGTCCCTGGAATAGAGTGTGCCTCAGTAAATCAAAGATAACAAGAGGAAGGAATGATTTTCAGATAGGGTAGACAGCTGAGTTGAACAAGACTTTTAAAACATTTCCAATTTGAGCAGTGAATCTGCCTTGTGGAAGCTCAATATGTACTTTAAGTGACAGCTGCCGTGTAGTGTTCAATTCCCCCTTTTTCACCAATGCATTTAGTAGACCAGTATGGAGAGGCTGCACGATGCTAGGCACTAGTGAGAGTGCTGGGGATACGTAGTGAATGAGACAGTGTTCCCGCATCTGAGGAGCTCGCAGGTTATGGAGGATGACAAATTACTCTTGTACAATATGATAAACATCACAGTGGAAATTTGGATAAATTATCATGGCAACCAGAGAGTTTACAAACTTTACCTAGAGAGTCAGGAATGCTTCTCAGGGGCAGTGGCATATCTCATGCTGATGGCAATGAAGGGTTTTTGTGTACATGCCAATGTTACATAGTTTGTACTTAAGCCAGTGGCCAATGAAATAGGTTTTTAATTTTTTAAAAGTATGGCATATTTGTATTTTAATAGCTAATACTGGGTTATAAGGTTGGGGTAAGACTGAAATAATAAAATAATTGGTTTTCACATAGATATCTCCAAGGTACCCTGTAGTGCTACAGTACATTGATTTAAAAGAAGACTATACTGTATTTAGTGGAGTTTTTATTACTAACTCTATATAAATAAGGAACTATGTAGAGTATATATGACTAAATCAAATAGTTTATGAAATTATTTGTGTGGAATGACTTTTCTCCCCTAGACATAATCCTAGTGAAATCAAGGAACCTGTCTGTTTTATTTGCTTCCTTATACCCAGCACCTAGTGCAGTGACCAGCACGTAGCACATATTTAATGTGTTTTCATGTCAAAATTCTGTTTAAGATAAGGCTTGATTGATTCTGTTAGGTACCACCACTTATTACTTTAATTTCAAATGCTACAGTTTGAAAACTTAATGTATGTTTGGTTGTTAAAAAAAAAAAGCAGTGGGAAGAATAGAAGTTGTATTAGAATACAAGATACATTTTATTTTCACCACAAAGGAAAAATATTGTTCTAAGATTATGAATAGCAGGATATGCTTATTTTAATTATTTAAAAAATATGATACCTTTCCACTGCAGTACCTGGATTTTAAGCTCTAACTCGGGGGTGTCCAGTCTTTTGGCTTCCTTGGGCCATAATGGAAGAAGAATTGTCTTGGGCCACATACCCTAAAACATACTAACAATAGATAGCTCATGAACTAAAAAAAAAAAAAGTGCAAAAAATTCTCATAGTGTTTTAAGGAAGTTTTCAGTTTTGTATTGGGCCACATTTAAAGCTATCCTGAGCTGCATGTGGCCTGTGGACCACAGATTGGACAAGCTTGCTAACTGTTTTGTATAGAATCAGAAACACAGATGATTAAGACAGGGATGCATAGTACCTGTAGGAGAGGATTTTGTTTAGTAACTCCTGTCCATTTTGGTGAATATCGAGTTTATAATTGTGGCATTTTGTTTCTACCCAGTTTCACTAATACAGTTTGCCATGCTGATATATTTCTTTCTCTGTTTTGGTCGATTACTTTGCAGGTTGCTGAAAGTCTAAGTCAAAGTAAAGCATGAGGTAAAGATTGGAGTGTGTACTATTAATAGCAGGGGAAAAAACCAAACCAAACCAAAACAAAACGCTGGTGAGCCCTGTAAGTCAGCTCAACAAAGTGTATATGCTGCAATCCAATACTTTGGAGATAATCTTCCAAGGGGAAAGCCGTCCAAAAAATGGACACTGTTACTTCCTGTGCTGGCAGCCTGCTCTGTTTACAGAAGGAAAGAGTATGTTCGATTGGTCAAATTGCATTGCTATTGCAGATACGCTTGATTTTTCTAGAAGGAAAAATTATAATATTCTTAATGATTTTCTTTGTCATCCCTCTCCCTCTATTCTTTCACAGATATTACTTAATTGGCAAAGGAGAGCTTCAGGGACAACTAGTACTTCTTTTCTGACATCTGCTAAAGTTCAATTGCAGGCTCCTTAAGAAGTTCAGTGAACCCCATTCAGTCTAAAAGGTAGCATACTGTACATTGTGTTCTGTACTTTGCCATTTTTTCACCGAACAATATTTTAGAGGTCAGTATATAGGGAACAGCTTCATTCTTTTCACACTGTTCATGGTGTTCCAGTTTATGGACGTATCATATTTACTTACACATCCTCAGGGTCTCATTTTTCTCACTATTCTTGTTAAAGGCTAAATGTATTATTCTGAGCTAGTTGAGGACTTGCAACTTAGGGAATGAGGAACAATAGAGCATTTTACACATGACGGGCCTTGTTAAAAGTCAGAGCAAGAGGCTTGGAACTCCTTAAGAGACCATGCTGTTTTTCACTGTTCATAGCAGTTAGACTCCCAAAACTAATTTTCTAAGATAGTGATTTCTGGCTCTGGCTTTGGGAATACACAAGGTATTTTCCAGTCAGATTTTGTGGTATTGGGAAATTTTCAGAGAACACATTTTTAAAAAGTATGTATTATATATTATGTATATATGTATTATATATTAAAATTATAAACTATAATAAAAATAATTAAAATAATAAATAGAACATAAATCATACACATAATTCCTAAGCTATATCAAACATATCATTATTAATTTAATCATTAAAATGAAAAATAAAGTGTAAATTATGTAGTTTTCCATTTTAGAAATTACAGTATTAAAATATATAAATAATTTTTGTATCTGTGTACATACATATACAGTTCACTAAGGTTTGCAAGACTTTTTAGCCTTAATAAGGATAATACTAATAGCAGTAATAGTAGGAACTTACACCTACTGAGCATTTAACTATGTGCCAGATGTTGTATTAAGGCAATTTATAAAAATCAAGTCATTTAAATTCTTCAGCATCATTATGAGGTGACTGGAGTGGCTGTCTTCTTATAGACAAGGAAATTAATGTTGAAAAAGTGTATGTAACTTGCTGTACACTTAACCATTAACCATCGTGTTGCATCTTTATTACATAAAATTGGGGGAATGTTTTGCCAAATAAAATCTAAATTGGGGACTGGGCGCAGTGGCTCATGCCGGTAATCCCAGCACTTTGGGAGGCTGAGGCGGGTGGATCGTTTGAGGCCAGGAGTTCAAGACCAGCCTGGCCAACATGGCGAAAACCCCATCTCTACTAAAAATACAAAAATTAGCCGATCATGGTGGCCTGTGCCTGTAATCCCAGCTACTTGGGAGGCTGAGGCAGCAGAATCGCTTGAATCTGGGAAGCGGAGGTTGCAATGAGCTGAGATTGCGCCACTGCACTCCAGCCTGGGTGACAGAGCAAGACTCTGTCTCAAAGAAAAAAAAATCTAAATTGGAGAACTTGGGCATTTAGGGTATATTTAGAGTGCAAACATGAAGGGATACCACCATGACTGAAGATTATACAAGGAAGAGTTTACAGTGAGAATGTTTGTGCTCTACTGGGCTCTACCCTAAGGGAAGAGGGGATGAACGGTCAATTGATGTCTTTAAGTATTTACAGTAGTCATTCATTCTCTCACCTGTTCCCATTTCCCCCATCAAAAATGCAAAAGGGCGTAGGGGCAGGGCTGTAGGGAGAGGGGCCAAAACCTTGCTGGAAACCAAAGGCTTCATGGATGAGTGACTGAAAAGTAGAGGAGGAACCTTTTCAAATGATGTATTGAACTTTTTTTTTTTTTTTTCCATATGGCAAAATCCAGTGGGCACTTTTATTTTCTTTTTTTGTTTTGAATTGTATCTCTCTCTCTCTTTTTTTTTTATTATTATCCTTTAAGTTCTAGGGTACATGTGCACAACGTGCAGGTTTGTTATATATGTATACATGTGCCATGTTGGTGTCCTGCACCCATTAACTCGTCATTTACATTAGGTATATCTCCTAATGCTATCCCTCCCCCCTCTCCCCTCCCCACAATAGGACCTGGTGTGTGTGATGTTCCCCTTCCTGTGTCCAAGTGATCTCGATGTTCAGTTCCCACCTACGAGTGAGCACATGTGGTATTTGGTTTTCTGTTCTTGCGATAGTTTGCTGAGAATGATAGTTTCCAGCTGCATCCATGTCCCTACAAAGGACACGAACTCATCCTTTTTTATGGCTGCATAGTATTCCATGGTGTATATGTGCCACATTTTCTTAATCCAGTCTGTCACTGATGGACATTTGGGCTGATTCCAAGTCTTTGCTATTGTGAATAGTGCCGCAATAAACATACATGTGCATGTATCTTTATAGCAGCATGACTTATAATCCTTTGGGTATATCCCCAGTAATGGGATGGCTGGGTCAAATGGTATTTCTAGTTCTAGATCCTTGAGAAATCGCCACACTGTTTTTCACAATGGTTGAACTAGTTTACAGTCCCACCAACAGTGTAAAAGTGTAACTTTTAAAACCTTATAATGTAATAGAAAACTAACAACCACAAGACTTATTTGTAAGAACTCTTCAGAAAAGTGCATCATGTGTGCATTTGTCTGCCTTTTGAACTGGTATATACAGGGATAAAGAATCCTAGGATACTCATAATAATGACAGCTATTTAATTTCATTTGAATTTTGATTATGCACCACTGAAAAGTGAAACCCCAAGAATTTCTTTAGTAATTTTCATGGAAGGGATGGGAATAGAGTAGGGGGAAAAAAGACAAACCAAGAGGGAATGGTTGATTGAATGTTGAAGGGGGACTTGTTTGACCTAACATGTTTTTCTAAATATTTATTTTTGCTGGAATATAAAGATACACTTCATCTTCCAGCTCATTTTTTGTTGGAATGGTTATTTAACAAAGCAAGTAGGGTGCTGCTGTTGCTAAGCTTTTTGTTATTATTTTGCCAGACAAGAGGGTATTTTTTAAATAGTTGAGAACTTTAAGACTTGCTGAGCAGGAAATGCCACATGTAAGGATGTCTTAATGTTGGCAGTGTTTTTAATGCAAGAAAGCAAAAGATGTTAAAGACCCACTTCATTTTCTCTGTGCTCATCCGTGTCCACCAGCATGAGAGTAAATAAATGTAGTATTTAATATTCATTAACCCTTTACTACAAAAAGATAATAGGCACAGTGCTTGTTAACGGTAGTTCTGACCAGTGCAATTTGTAGGAGTCACTAAAACAAGGTGCCATCAGCCCCTGGGAATAAGACAAAGCTAATATAATACTAAATGACTGAGAGTATTGGGTTGTTCTTACCTTAAGGAAGAAGATGTTAGCCATCAAAGAGGATTTTTTTGTGTTCTTTTAGCATCTCGCAGAGTCAGAAGCCTAGCATTCTAGATGAGCAAAGTATACAATTGCATTAGTATTAACTTGCTGAGTTTGTGTTTGTTATGCTGGTTTTATATTCACTTTGTGAGTATGGGTAAAGAGGGGAGGAAAAAAAATGGAGTTGGGAGGGGAGATTATCTGTTTTAATTGATCACTGCCACCTAAGGCATCTCAAGGTTGGGCAGAAACTCCCACGTCTTGCTGTTTCCTAACTTGAAGGAGGGGGAGAGTTTGTGGTTCCAGGAATATGAAAAGGAAGACCTGGTGTGATGTTCTGTGTATGAAGGAGTTACTTGGAGGAGGCACTAAAATTGCAGGTGAGGTTCTCCCACACTCTTAAAGGCTGAGTTTACTCCTGGGGTTCGGAACATGGTGAAGAGAACCATGCAGGTATCCTACACTTACCTGGACACCAAGACTTGTGCATTGTACCTCATCTGCTTTGTGTATTAATAATTGAACCCCCACCACAATGCTGTGAGGAGGCTACACTTACCTTCCTCATTGAAAGAGGACATCTAGCTTAGAGACATCTCTTGCATAGCTAAGTGGTTGGCAGACTCAGGGCTTGAACCCAGATCTCACATTCTTTGCCTAACATGGCCATATTTATTTCCTAGGGCTGCCATAGCAAAGTAGCGCAAACTGGGTGACCTGAGCAACAGAAATTGGTTGTTTCATGGTTCTAGAGGTTAGAAGTCTCCACTCAAGGTGGTGGCAGGGTTGATCCTTCTGAGGCTGTGAGGCAGAGTCTCCCAAATTTCTCAGTTTTTAAAAGGTACTATTGTATTGAATTGTGGCCTACTCTAATGATGCCACTTTAGCTAACTGCATCTTCAACAACTCAGTCTCCAAATAAGATCACACTCTGAGTTTCTGGGGGTTAGGACTTCAGCCACTGAATTTTCAGAGGTCCGGGGGCACAGTTCAACTCCTAACATGGACTTAGAGTTTGTCTTTCTTGTAGCCATTGTATAGATATATTTTAAAGATTTAATTTTTTAGAGCAGTTTTAGGTTCATAACAAAATTGAGAGGAAGGTACAGAGAGTGTTGTACAAATATATATATATTTATTTATATATATTTGTCCTTATAGCATTATACAGAGTAGTTTTATTGCCCTGAAAATTCTCTGTGAAAAATTCTCTGCCATTATAATTTTTATTGGTAAAAATTTTGATGTCAGTTTCACAAAGTTTCACCTCTGATAATTTTATTTTTTTCTTTACAATACACATATAGATGGTAGTCTGGCTCTACCTATGGGTGAGATATCCTCACCCATATCTCATCTTGCATTGAAATCCGAATTGGAGTCCCCTCCCTGTGTGGAGGGAGGAACTTGGTGGGAGGTGATTGGATCATGGGGGTGGTTTCCCCCATGCTGTTCTCATGATAGTGAGTGAGTTCGCACAAGATCTGATGGTTTTAAAGTGTGTCACTTCCTTGGGCTCGCTCTCTCTCCTGCCACCTTGTGAAGAAGGTACTTGCTTCTCCTTCACCTTCTGCCATGATTGTAAGCTTCCTGAGGCCTCCCCAGCCACGCGGAACCGTGAGTCAATTAAACCTCTTTCCTTTATAAATTACCCAGTCTCAGGTAGTATCTTTATAGCATTGTGAAAACAGACTAATACAGGTGGTTTTCTTACTTGTTCATACTAGAATCTAAAAAGACCTCTGACTTCTTACTCTACCTTCTCATGGTTCCTTCTGCCACCCTTGTGCACATTTATTAGCTGTAGAAGGGATTTGTCATAAAATAAAAAGTAATGAGATTTAGTCATGTTTTCAGCAAAGTAGTTAAGGTATTCTTTAGAGTAAATCTATTAATACATTGTGATATTATTTGCTCCCACATAAAAACTTGAGAGTTTTAAGAGTTGAAACCTATGAGAAAGACTAATAATATCAAGGATTTTAATTTTTTGTCACAGTGCTTATCTTGAATAGGGTCTTGATATGTTTCCTTTATTTTTTAACCTCCCAGCTGATAAATTTGATAAAATAGGGCCCTTGAGAATTAACAAAATTGTACTGTTTGATAAGGGTAAAAGGATCATCGATCTGGTTAACAAACCAGCCGGAGTTTCCAGGGGAGGGCCCTTTCTCCAGTCCTCCTCAGCCTTGGACAGTTACATTATTGCTTAACAAACATCACCTGCTTTTAGTGGAACTGCTTATTTTCTCCTTGGCTTGGGCAGATTGCCCCAGTGTTTCAGATATTGCCTTTTGGAAATGGATCAGTAGGAAATTTCTATTACCGGATATCATCTGTTTCTGAAGGAAACGAACTATTCTTTACAACTCAACTCACTGTTGTGAAATAGAAATCCCAGCACTTTCTCACAGCTGCTCTAAGACATTCCAACAGGGTAAGAGCAGTGAGGAATCAAATGTGCGACAAGCCAGGTGGGACCATAGTCCACAGCCAAGCAAGAAACCGGAATATCCATGCCACAAATGTGGAAAGTGGGGCATCTTCTTTCTAGAGAGCTACAGATGCTGTTCAAGTTTCAATTTTCTCTGTGGCATTTAAACCGTATGTTTTTTTTTTTGTTTTTTTGTTTTTTTGGTTTTTTTTAGTGTCAAAGAATAGAAAATTAGTTTTAATTGTTACTTATGAGGCACCATATGGCTACTCTATAATTTTGGCTTCCCATGGAGCTGTATGTGCATATGGAAAATGAAATTAATTGGAAATCACACCCTGAAATCTATTATTAAGTTAATATAGCTAACAGCTTGTGGGGTGTCCTCACACTCAGCATGATGTAATTGCATGTAATAATAAGTAACTATAAACTCATATCGGAGACAAGCCGGAATAAACAGAGGTCAAAGGGACAGACTTTGGAAGGGAAGAGCATTAATAATGGATGGTGCAGCAAACATTTCAGTTCCTCACTGTTCACAAACCCAGGGTAGAGGGAAACAGTTTAATCATATTCAAATGAATTAATCAGCAGTCTTGTGAATTTCACAGCCAAGGGACTGATTGTTATTTTGCAAACTAGTGTTCTGCGAGCTAAGGTCACCCTTGGTAGAATTAGTGACAGTGATTTTTCAGAAGTGACCAAATTTGCCTGTGCATCAAAACCCTTTGTGGAACTCTTAGAAACACTGAACTCTGAATCTAATTCCTGGGATTTTGATTTGTTCATTTTGGATTTCTTAATTATTAAGGTGCACTACAAGTGATTCTGATGCTGCTCAGCCATAGACCATGGAAACCACTGATTTAAGTGATACATCATACAGCTCTATATATTTAAATGATAAAGACTACAGCTAGTTTGTGTTCAGTTTCCCTACTGTGGTTCCTAACTTTATAATAGAATAAAGTAAGTTAAAATAAAAATAGAAGGTCTGGAACTTCATTTGGTAAGCCCAGAAACAAATAATTTGATGTCATCTGTGCTTTTTATGAAATTTGTTAGTTTATGGATCTGTCTCCTTGGGCTCAGTAAGGGCACTGGCTGTTTTATTCATCTTGGTGGTCAGGACGTGGTCGGAATTCAATAAATGTTTATGGAATATAAATTTGAATGTGAAAAGGAACAAAATGGATATTCTCTTCATTAGGAACATCAGACACGATCTCTGTTCATCACAAATTGATGCTAAGAGCCGTGTTATAAATGTCTATGTAATTTGTGATATTAGTATTTCTTAAAATGTCACCTGAGTATTATAGAGGTAGAGTTGCATGCATTTGATACTAGGAAGGAGATTCTTCCCATCCTTTATTCCTCCTCCGGTGAGGGAGAAGTCTGCAAACATTAAGTTATACCTGTAAGAAACATGTCTAGAATTCTAGTTGGGAGATTCATTGACCAGACTTTTGGAATAAACACTAGTCATCATACTAGCAACAGGTGGTCTTGTGCATGGTAGAAAGGCAGTCCAAGCCTATGTCTCTGAAACCTGCTCTCATTTCTGTTTTCTACTTTACAATTTATGTTATCTCATACTCCCCACATTGCCTGAGTATTATATTCGTTCTCCAGTTTTTTTACGTGTGTTATTTCCATTCTTCTATTCCTGCTCAATTTCTGCCTCAGGGCAGAGTTGTGTCGAAAAGCTCTTAAATGCAGCACAGAAACTGTGATGTTAAAAACATCTTGTTATCTGGCCCCAAAACATGTTGCCCTTGGTAACTCTGACTGGTTTGTACATAAAGCAAGTTTGGATCTCATTGATGGACTAGTGGGAAGGAGATAATGGTGTTATAGCAAACACCTGCAGCAGAGACAATGGGAAGAAGGACTGTGATTTTAGAGCTGAACAAAGCCAGGAAATATATGCAGATACAGTAGGATGTTTTGTGGCTTGACCAGCAGACACCACTAGCTGTCTCTCAGGGCTCCCCCTCTTCCTAAATAATAGAGCCTTGATCTTTTAAAAAAATTAATTCTCTGTTTTGAAATAAATTCAAGCTTAGGGAAGAATTCCAAGTATAATATAGACATCTCCCATATCATTTTCATCCTGAATCCTCAACCGTTAGCATTTGAGAGGAAGCTACAGACATGATACAGCATTTCTCCTAAACATTGTGGGTGTGTATTTCCCAAATAATAAAAACACTGCTACGTCGTCAGCATTCAGCCCTCCAAGTCAGGAAACAGTGTTGATGCACTGCTGCCACCTGAGCCACAAAGCCCACTAAGAGGTCACCAGCTATCCCAATGGTGATTGTCCTTCTTTTCTGACCCAGGATTTCAGTGAGGAACACATGTCACATTTAGGTATCACGTCTCTTGGATCTCTTCTACTCTGGAACATTTCTTTGATCTTTCCCTGTGTTTGATCAGTTTTTTTAAAGTCTTTTTTAAAGATGAGTCTTTGATAGTTTTTTTAAAGTCAGGTCTTCTCTCTTTAGAACGTCTCTCAACCTGGATCCATCCAGTATCTGCACATGACCAGATTCAGGTCCCCCACTCGGGGAAAATGCCATAGAAATGATAGTCCAATGTTTATAGATGTCCCATCAGAAGGCATGTGGCCTGTCCTACTCTGTTCACATTGGTACATGCCAGGTTTCTCCACCTTGTATTTGACATTTTTCCTTTGTAAGTGATTAGAATTTTGTGAGGAGATGTTCTGAGATTATGCCAGTATTATGTTCCTTATCTACCTTCCACCCACCTGTCTTGGCTTTCTTTGTCAGTTGGTATTCTCATTTCCATCATTTGCTGGTTGGTATTTTAGTATAAGGAAGAGCCTTTTCTTCTACCTTATTTATATAATCAAAGACTTACAAATTCTTGTTTTATTTAGTGGATTGTCTTTCATTTCTAAGCCTTTTTGACATGGCTTCATCATTTCTTTAAGCACTTCCTTACTTTATGGCACAAGATATCTCAATGTCAACTTGTCCCTTTTTTGTCCCAGCCCTGCTATCAGCCATTTCTCTAAGAAACCCTGCTTGTTTTGGGGAAAGATTATATTTAGAATCTAAGATCTGGGCACTTGGTTGTGATCATTATTGTTGAGGCATTACTGCTTTTAGGCCATCTCAGGAGGTAGTATGTGTGTATACACATACACATACACACATATATGTATATGTAAGTATACACACAAATATATGTGAGTGTAAAATATACACATTCATTTTACTCTCCCTAGGTACATTTACATACATAAACATGAATCTGCAACCATTTATCTGTCTACCTGTGTTACCAAAAATACTGGGTTTATATTGATACTTCCAATTCCATTCCTAAATCTCAGGGTCCTTTCTAGCTTCCTACATTTCCATGTTTGGAAGTTCCTCCAACAGCAAGAAACTTGGCTCTCATCTTTTATACATTATTTCCTTAATTTACTGTTATTAATCAATGTGATCAATTTCCCAACTGTTCTGTCTCTTCTGCCCACAACCCCTGTGCTCTCCAACATCTTCAGTTTTGGGGTGCTGTCAGCTATGCTACTACCGTGTCTTTGTGAGGAAGCTCCCCAACATCCCTCAGTGCCTGGGTGCTTGATCTCCAGTATGCATGCCGCCAGTATCTTCACAACACTTCTTCTCCCCCTCAGCACTTGTCCTCAGGTGCTAGGGGACCTCTCACTTTTTCACTGAGTATATGGCTACCTGGAATAAATTATTTCCCAACCTCCCTTGTAACTAGTTGTGGGTGTGTGATTTTATTATGGCTACTGGTAGCCAGTGTGACCATGAAGTGGAAGCCATATGTTGACGGACAGTGATCATTGCGAAATTGCAACTCCAGCCCTCCAACTCACCTTGGGACTTCATGTAAGAGAAATAGAAACTTCTCTCTTATGTAAAGTTTTCAAAGTATTATTTTAATTTTTTGGTCTCTTAACAGCCAAACCTAATTCTAACTAATATTGCCCCTTCTAGACAAGAAGGAAATGAAAATAATTCTGAATTCAGTCAGGCAGTAAAGAAATTCATACAGGAGTCTGGCACCAGATTTATTGAGGTTACATTGACAGTGCTGAATTTAAATCTCCCTAAATCAAGTGACACAATTTATAGAAGTTTAAAAGAATTACAGCTGAGCGTAAAGAATTCTACTGCATGGCATCAAGGTTCTCAGGCAATTAGAAAGCAACTGAAATTCCTAACAACAACAACAACAACAACAACGACAACAACGACAACACTCCAGTGGAACAACATTCACATGGTAAGTAAAGGTAATAGCTTTGGCCTTACAGAGGGTAGCTGACTTCTCTCTGCCAAAATCAGATGGAATTTGGTAAAAACAGGTAGTAGCACGTCCTGAGGGAACCCCGGGATACCATCTTTGAGATCACTCTGTATGGGAGTTCCCATTTGTCTTGGAAACTGGTAAAAATAGCTCCAATCTGGCTATCAAGAGCATGCAAAAAATCACTCCTACCCTGACCGAGAGGGCTACCCCAGCTCCTTAGAGCTGTGACCTTGTCTATGACATGGAATTCAAAAGTATTCAGTTACTGGTTATGTTACTTTTAACCCAAGGAACGTTTAGAATTTAGTAAACACGATACAATTTCTGAAACCCATGATAATTAATGCTTATCAATTATTAGTGTTCTGCATACATTTTTTAGTTGATGTGTTTCTACTGTTTAAGATAACTCAGCATATTAAAGTAACGGACAAAGTGGATATTGATTCCACTTTCTATGTTTAGTTGAGTAATTACCATGACTCTTGTAATTTTTATGTTGAAAGATAAAGTTTTTGACAAAGATTATAAACAATATTGCAGTGCTTTTAAAGTATATGGAATCTTTTATTTTAATTTGTTAGGGAATTGCTGGTGCAATTTAGTACTCAGTAGATTTTGCTTTCCAGGTCAGAAGTTGAAGTACTTTAAGAAAAGAAAATGGGTATAATGAGTTTGTAAACGCAGTTTAAAATGTTTAATAAAAATTAAAAGTTAAATTAAATTTGTAAATGATACTGATTGCTTAAGGGAGTTTAGTGTATCTTACTTGAATTGTTTAAATCCAAAAGCCCCCTTGAAAGTGAATTACATTTTAAACTTACAATTTTAGGCTTTTAAGTAGAATGATAAGATTTGCAAGTTGAACTCAAAAGCAACAAAAAAGATGAAGTTTTAAACATTTGTCATTTTATTAAAGCAAATGTTTAATTGAAGGCCACAAGTGGACCTTTTGTGGCAAAGCCACCATGGACAAAGGGAACAGTTCCCTGCTGGAGTGGCCATAATGGAAGATCTGTGGTGGACAAGAGTACTGTCTTCACAGGGGCTGGATGCCACATTGGATGGCAAAGCTAATTTCTAGTGTCATTGTCTGGGCTAAGATGGCAAGATTAGGGATTGTTAGCCTTCAGTACCTGATCTCGATGCCCTAGGCAGTAAGATAACATTCATATCCACTTCTTGGTTGGGATGGGAGATGTCATAGAAAAAGCATGGGCTGTCTTACTGTCTGTTGAATTCTGGTGTTTTAAGCAATTAATTGATGACAATAGTTTCTAAATTATGTGATTATTGGGTGGATTAGAAGTAATAGGTATACAAAGCATTCAGTATATTGCTTGTCACCTAACAGGTGTTCAGGCAAGAATGGCATTTTTTAAAGGAAGATGATGAGACCACTGAAATAGCTTACAAATGATTTGGGGCCAAATCAGAGAATTTAAGATATAAAACCCACACGGTAGTTTACATTTATCAATCACTTAGGATGTTGCCAGACATTGTGCAAAGTCTTCACAGAGATTGCATCTTTGAATTCTCCCAATAACCCATGAAATATTTATTGTTACACTCTGTTTTGCAGACAAAGAAACTGAGGTTTACAGAGGTTAAGTGACTTCCAGTTTTACACAGCTAAGTAGAAAGAGTTGAACTGGAATGGTAATCCACAAAATCTAATGCTAGACTATTGAACTGAAATCCATGTTCTTGTATTCCTATGTTATAGACATCCATGTCTGCAGTAACAGTGTTGTAGAGAAGTTAAGACCAGCCAGTATTGCCTTTACTTTGCAGAATTGCTCTCTGACTTTTGTACCTCATCAATTCAGACTAGTGTCTTTTTTCACATGCATAATAAAAGTACTAGAGGAATACACCAATAGAGTGGGCCTTGTTTTATTTTAATTTGGTATATTAAATCACAAAAATGTTTGGTTAAATAGACAATAAAAGAAATTGTCCTTGAAGCCGTTAATACATGTGAGCTACCTGATGCGCACAGCCTTTCATATAGCTTGAAAGGAACGGTTTTTGTTTTGCTATTATTGGGTCATTGTGTTTTCCCTTCCCTCCCCTCCTCTCCCCTCCCCTCCCCTCCCCTTCCCTTCCCTTCCTTCTCTCTCTCTCTCTCTCTCTCTCTCTCTTTCTTTCTTTCTTTCTTTTTGATGGAGTTTTGCTTTGCTGCCCAGGCTGGAGTGCAGGTGTTTTCTCCATTTTAATTGGCAGGCAGTTTCCCCAGAAGCCATCATCAGGAGTTCTGGTCATATTTGAAACTGGGTAGCTTGGCTTCTTGCTGACTGTCACATCATGTTCCCACCAACTTCTTATATTCACCTGAGCTTGAACAGGTGAGAGCTGTGGGCAGCCTCTTAGCACCATGCTAAGGTGGTGTGGATAAGGTTTCAGCTCTGGCTGGATCTTGTGCTCTGGAGTTGACAGCTGTGTGATATTGGGCAAGTGACTTTATCTCTTTGAGTTTCCTCCTATAGAGGACTGCTGTGAAGATAAACGAGGTGAGGTTTGTAATGACCTTTGAATAGTTCCTGGTGCATAGCCAGTGCTGAATATGTGGTCTCCTTAAGACATAGAACAACAGTCCCAACCATTATACTAACAATAATGGCGACATCAGTAATCACACTAAAGGACAGATAGCTGTGTATGCTCACTCTGCCGCACAAAACGCCAGCCAAGCTTCAGTGTCCGGTTGCTTCCCAGCTCATTTTCTCTCCTTCCCAGGCTGCCACAGGGCTGGATCAGTCCCTGCATCAATGTTGGGGGAGGGATGTGCTGTGCTGGTACAAGCCTCAGCCTGCTAATGAGACCCAAAGTTAAGCAGCTCCAGAAGGAGTCAAGTGTTGTGTTCTCTGCCAGAAAATGTGGTGGATTTCCAAGGCCACCAACACTAGTGACAGCCATGGATATCACAAGGGAGACTAGCGAAAAGCAAGACAAGACACAGGCCTCGGAACAAAACAAACTATCAAAACATAAATAAAAACATGATGTGCATTTGTAGCAGGCGAATCCTATCTGGGATCCAGAGGTACTCATTTTATGTATAAAAGCATTAGTCCATCGGAAGGTGGCAGGGCAGTACTAAATGTCTTTAGAATTTGGGCAGCTTTTGAAAGCATCTAACCCTTTTTAGCGTTGTACCATCTCATCAACCATGAGCGCATTTTACTTATTTCTGAATACTTGCAGAAAATACAAGACATAAATAAATAAGTGTTTTATATGTTTTTAACACTTGGCAAAAGTCAGTAATAGATTACTTACTACAAAAATTATTTTACCCAATGGGCAACATATTTATCATTATCATCTACCATTTACTTGATATGTATAAGCCAGTATAAACTAAGCATTGTGTTAAGTATTTTCGATGCCTTTTGCCCACCCCCCCCATTTAATACTCATTGCAACTCTTAAAGGTAAGCACTTTTATTATCAGCTTCATTTTGTAGATAAGAAAATCAAACCTCTATTCCCTTGGCCAAAGCCACTCATCCAGCTAGAAGGCGACATAGGGTGAGTTCTAATCCAAGGCCATCTGGCCTGTGGCTCATGAACTTATCACTGTACCTGATTATCTCTGGTAAGTTACCTTCTTTAGGAGGAATTTAAGACAGATGGTAAACTTGGTAAGACAGATGTACACAGAAAGGAGGCGTTTTGGCTGGGTGTGATGGCTCACACCTATGATCCCAGCACTTGGGAGGCTTGAGACCAGAAGTTTGAGGCCAGCCTGGACCACATGACAAAACACCATCTCTATAAAAAAACAAAAAAATTATCCAGGCATGGTGGTGTGCACCTGTGTTCTCAGCTACTCCCAGCTACTTGGGAGGCTGAGATGGGAGGATCACTTGAACCTGGGAGTTCGAGGCTGCAGTAAGCCATGATCATTTCACTGTACCCCAGCCTGGGTGACAGAGTGAGACCCTGTCTCAAGGAAAAAAGAAAAAAAAAAGGAAGATGTGTTAACAGTCCTGCTTGTAGATCTTAGACGTTGGTGTTGGGGGACACCTCAAGAGAGTGCATCACCCCTTTCTGCTTCACGAAAGGGGTCAATGACTTGAGATGCAGTAATGTGGCCCGAGTTTCACAGAGACCAATTTTGTTACCCACATGGAGCAGGTCAGATGTATGTGCCCCAGGCCCAGGGAAGAATACGGCTGGTGTTCGACCAGAGGATTAGCAGCTGAATTCAGAAGTGTCAGTTTTGCCTGTTACTTTGAGTCACTCCTCCCATGAAATGAAGAAGTGGTGTTAAGCCCAGTAGAGCTGAATGGTCTCTGTGTACACATCTCAGGCAGCTGGTTTAATCTAATGTGTACTAAGCTCATTTAAAAATAACTGTCATTTTCTCCACTTGCAGATATAATATACGTTTCTTGTAGCAAATTTGCAGTCAAAAAAAAGAAAAAATTATCCATTACAACCTTTCTCTACCAGTAATCAGAGTTAATACCTTGGCATATTTCATTCCAGATTTATCCTCAGTTATAGATGTGTATATGTACATATATTTAATGTTATATATTTTGCACTATACTAGGCTTTTCCCCCTCATAGCAATGTACTGTTACTCTTCTTACCAGGTCAAAG
The DNA here is from genome assembly GCF_003255815.1 of Theropithecus gelada. Classification (NCBI taxonomy): domain Eukaryota; kingdom Metazoa; phylum Chordata; class Mammalia; order Primates; family Cercopithecidae; genus Theropithecus; species Theropithecus gelada. The sequence goes on from NC_037669.1 coordinate 72,597,930, forward strand.
AAACATCTTTTATTTAAATTCGAAAATAGTTTTTCTCTCATTATAAATAGTCATTGTAAAGAATGCAGGTTATAACAAAACTATAAAGAAGGAGGTAAAAATCAACCCTGACTCCCTGTAGATAACCACTGTTGATGTGGACTTTATATTAATATCATTTCAGACTGTGTTTAGACATTTATATCTGTATTTTCTAAAGTTTGCAAAAAGTAACGTACTCTAGTTTGTACCACAGATATGTTTTGGCTTTTATCTTCTAAGTACTTTCTGGTGGTTTCCTTTCAAAAATCCTGCAGGCTTATCAAAAGTCTGAAGTCCCATGATGTCAAGCTTCAGGCAGGTGACAGTGACATTAACAGCATAGAAAAGCTTTTGGTTAAAGATAATCGTTTTCGTCACTTCATTGCTTAAGTATCAGTCTTAAGCTCCAAGCATCATCCTGGGTTTTCCTGAGGTTGCAAGTATTTCCAGGAAAATTCAATCCCTTGTTGAAAATGGAAGAGCCACACAAAAATACTTGGGCAGGTGTGGTGGAAGGAAACTTGTGGATGCAGCTATTTTTGATAATTTCCACTGAGCTTATACAACATCATTACTGTAAAAACTTATGTGTAAATAATGAATTGTTTCTATTTCTAAAGAGTTACTATGTTCATGGTTTAAAAAAAAATTCCTTTTGAACTCAGTATTTTGCATATAATTGGCTATGACTGATTTAGGAGTGTTTCAAGCAGTATTCTGATTTGGAGATGATAATGGGGAAGCTGATTCCTTTTTTATACACCTTTGAATAGTCTCATACCTGTTGGGGGCCTCTTGTAGGCCAGGCATTGGACATTGAGCTTTGTGCTAAGGTGTATAAATTAAATATTTTGTTATGCTTAGTTTCAGTAAGTATTTAGGAAGAGACTTGTGATCCCTATTGTCAATATTTTCGCTAGTTTGTCCTAAGGATACTCTTGTAATATGTTCTCAGAAACAATAATAGATGTATTGATTTGGGAATTGAGTCATATAAGTATATGCATTTGTTAACACTTATTGATTGGCACACATGAGATTTGGGTATTTCCCTGTAGTTAAATTTTATCTCTTCCCCAAAGGAGCTGTACCTTATTTGGTTCTTAATCTTTATTATAAATTAATATTTTTAAACTCTAATATTTTTAAACTCTAATAACTGATATAGATACTGAAGAGTTTAAGAGTAACTGTACTGATGCATGGAACTTACTTTGAATTGCATGAAAAAAATAAGATGGGTTGTGCTGATTGAGAGATGTGACAAAGCAAATGTGCAAAATGTGAACAGTTGTAGATCTAGGTTGTATGTGGATATCGACACTTCTATGTGATTGAAAATTTTAATAATAAAACATTGGGGAAAAATCAGTAATAAGGCTCTATGTGAGGAAGTTAAAGTACAGTCTCTAAAATGATCTTTCTGGCTTAAAAATCTCAACTCTGTTTCTTCCTAGCTGTATGACTTCGGGAAACTCCCTTAACTTCAGTTGGGTCATTTGCTAAACAGAAATGGTGAATACGCTCAGCACAAATCTTATTTTTCAGTAAGCTCCTAGCAAACACTGTGATTATGATTTCATAGAGTAAAGGAAGTGATGATTATGAATGAATGACTGTATGCCGAGGGCCTACTGTGTGCCTGGTACTGGTCATTTTCAGGAGAATGAAGCGATTTTGTTTTGCATCATGCCGTATGTGTCGTTTGGTAGAAACGTTCATACTAGAGGTGGTGTAAGGGGCGTGATTAGCGAAACTGGAGAGTGGCTTCATTAGGTTTGACAGAACACCTCCCTGGCTTCGTGGATCCCCCTTGGTGTAGCATCTCCTTTGAACTCCAAGGGCCTTCAGAGGAAGGGTGGCATCTGCTTTGTTAGACTTGATAGCATTCCCAAGTCAATGTTAATTTAGTTGATTCATAAAAATTGTTCCCTTTGCATAAGGCTAGGACATCTTTTTTTCTGGAGTTATTCTGTTTTTAGCTTTTTGGACAGGTATCCTGGGAAATTCTTCTAGGGTAGCAAGATCTGCCACCTCCCCACAGTCAAACCATGCTTATGCATTATGACAGACTGTTCCACCTCGTGCTGGGAGGCAATGAGAAAGGGTCAGGAACCTGGAAGAGGCTACAGCTGGGTTTAAGGACACCAGCGCTTGAGGACGAAGGAGAATATTTCAGCTAATTCTGTAGATGTGTTGTTTACTTCTGGATGTCAGTGCTGCTGAAAACTAAAGTAGAAAATGGAGTGAAACACTATGTGTTCAGGGAGTATCTTAGTTCATTCTGGTTGCTGTAAGGAAATACCAGAGACTGGCTGGCCTATAAACAACAGAAATTTGTTTCTGATAGCTTTAGGGCCTGGGAAGTCTAAGACCAAGGCTGATGCAGTGTCTGAGGCAAGCCTGCTTTCTGGTTAACACATGGTGCCTTCTAGCTGTGTCCTTACATGGTACAAGGGATGAGGGAACCCTCTGGGGTCCCATTTAGAAGGGCACTAATCCTATGCAGGAGGGCTCTGCCCCTCCGTCCCCAGTACTATCACCTTGGGGCATAGGATATCAATTTATGAATTTTGGAGTACAAGAGACCCAAACATTCAGACCATAGCAGAGAATGTGAGGGCATAGAAAAAATATTAGCCATATTAGTAAGCTGTCTGTGGGTAGGAGGAATAGACTTATATGCTAGTTCTCCAGCTGTGATGATGAAATATGAATCTTTTTTGTTTGTTTGTTTGTTTTTTGGGACAGAGTCTCACTCTGTCGCCCAGGCTGGAGTGCAGTGGCACAATCTCAGCTCACTGCAACCTCCACTTCCTGGGTTCAAGCAATTCTCCTGCCTCAGCCTCCCAGGTAGCTGGGATTACAGGCGCCTGCCACCGTGCTTAGCTAATTTTGTTTGTTTGTTTGTTTGTCTTGAGACAGAGTCTTACTCTGTGACCCAGGCTGGAGTGCAGTGGCACAATCTCAGCTCGCTGCAGCCTCTGCTTCCCGGGTTCCAGTGATTCTCCTGCCTCAGTCTCCCAAGTAGCTGGGATTATAGGCATGTGCTACTATGCCTGGCTAATTTTTGTATTTTTAATAGAGACGGGGTTTCACCATGTTGGCCAGGCTGGTCTCAAACTCCTGGCCTCAAGCGATCCACCTGCCTTGGCCTCCCAAAGTGCTGGGATTACAGAGTGTGCGCCACCGCGCCTGGCCTGAAATATGAATCATTAGTGCAAATTTGTTGTAATGATTGGAATTTCAAAGGGTGTCTTCCTATTGGACTGCTTGGTTCATATGAAACAGGACTTGATTTCTCTGCCACCCTAATACCATTGGAGAACTACTTAAAAGCTGCCAAATTTTATTTCAGTTTTACCAGATATGGATGCTATCTCTTAAGTATTTTCCTGTGCTGTCTTGGGTGGTATAATTCCAAACTCAAGTCAAAAAATTTTGTATTCTTTTACTCCAAGAAGTAAAATTTATACCAGCTTGTTAATTCCCTCATTTCCCATTTATAACACTTGGCCTGACTTCCCCCAGTATGAATTCTAGCTCAAGCCAGGCATTGAAAAATAAGATGCAGAAAGTCCCAGAAGAGATTTGAATGCTCACACATAATCAGAAATGTCATTTTGAAAACAATCCAGGAAAGTAGATGCAGGTTTTATGGCTTCTGCGGTTAGGTGTAGCACATTGATAATGAGTGTTCCAATTCACAGGGATTTAAGTGGATAAATCCTTATTTGGGAGTGGTTCTGAGGGAGAGTGTAATGGAGGGTAGAATCTGAAGTAAATGCTGATCTTTCTGGCTGCTGAAACTGAAATTAGTTATCTCAGATATAGTCGAACATACAAATTAAATAACTTGGAAGCATTGCAGGGAAATGGGTGAGAAAAGGAAGAATGAAAAGGAGAGAGGAAAGGAGGGAGCGAGGGAGAAAGGAAGAAAGGAAGAAAGCATGAGGCAGGGAAGGAGAGAAGGAAGGAAAGGAGGAAGGAGGAAACCAAAGAAAGTGGCATAAAGAGAAAAGGAAATAGCTATTTCTCAGGCCTGCACAACCCTTGAAAGCCAAATGTAAACTCTTCCAAGTTCATTGATACTGCTCAGTTTCATCCTCCAGGATGTAATCTAGAGTCCTCTCTGTGTTTAGCATTCAAGCAATAGGCTTAGATTTCAGACACAATGAATGCATCAAGACAGGCAATAAAAGAGCAAGACATTGCAATTTAAAACACAGTGCAATTTGAAAGCAACATAACAAATTATGCTGGACCTCAGTAGATGTGTGTATCATGGGAAAGTGGTTCTGAGATCTTTCATCTCTCTTGGGGTAGGTCATTCCTGGCTTCTGCTTAACTCCAGCACGTCATTGACCACTTTACAAACTTTAAAATTGAAGATAAATACCTCCTGGATTCCTTTTTATGGCAACAATATCAAGCTGTTGTCTGGAATTCTGTATCTCTGGTATTTGGAATTACAGCAGATTTAAAGTATGGAATATGTGTTTCTTTGCAGGATGGGAGGAGGGGAGCGTATACTTTATTATTGTTGCTAATAACTAATGCTTAGTATGAATCTCACTGAGCCCTTGAGGAACTTTTATAGGAGAGTTAGCTTACCTGGTTGGAGGCTGTTTTATCTGAGAGTTAGCTTACCTGGTTGGGGGCTGTTTTAAGACTGGCATGATAAAATTATTAGAGCTCTTAAAAACATTTGGGGTAAAATACCTAAATTTAACAAAAATGATCAATGTATCTATTTATATGCTGTTCTTGAACATAGGGAAATAAACTTTAATCTGTAGAAGTTTTCTGAATATCTGAAATAGCAAATTTGAATGATTTATAGTGCGGGATTCTGGCATGATTTGCTGCTTTATTTGAAGTGGTGCTATAGCGATTTCTAATTTAAACAGGAAACCAAGAAAGCCAAACAGAAATAAACAGAAGAGCAAAGTAGCCTCTTTTTAGTTGTTTTTCCCTCCATGTCCTTGCTCTCCAATCCCATCTTCCTAGAAGTCCCACAGCTCTTCTTCCTGACAGTGGCCAAGTACTCTTCTCCTTATAGCTGTATTAGTCCATTCTCACACTGCTTCCCTGAGACTAGTAGTTTATAAACAAAAGAGGTTTAATTGACTTACAGTTCTGCATGGCTGGGGAGGCCTCAGGAAACTTACAATCATGGTGGAAGACAAAGGGGAAGCAAGCACCTTCTTCACAAGGTGGCAGGAGAGAGAGAGAGTGAAAAGGGGAGTGCCACTTCTAAACCATCATATCTTGTGAGAACTTACTTACTATCATGAGAACAGCATGGAGGAAACCATCCCCATGATCCAATCACCTCCCACTAGGTCCCTCCCTCCACAACAGGGGATTACAATTTGAGATGAGATTTGGGTGGGGACACAGAGCCAAACCATGTCAATAGCTCTTCTCTCTTTTTTCCTTCCCAGCTTTACTTGACACCATTTCCCCTTCCTAATTTGCTTCTTAATGCTTATTCTAAATTAAAAATTTTCAGTAATTTGTTTGTGTCTATTTCTTCCAGTCAATTTTAAGTTTACAAAAGGCAATGGCCATGACATTTAAAAAACTTTTTGAATTCCCATAGAGTAAGTAAGTGCTCACTAATATTTTAATAGGGCAAAACATTTTCCTGCCACTCCCAATTTTCTTGCATGACTCTTTAGGAGGTCATGTTATAAGATATTCAGCCATGTGTCGTTAAGATATCTTCTAGAGACTTCCTCAAATATAAACACCCCTGACTCCATGTGGTATAATGGTAAAGGCTCATATAGAAATGAGTAAATATTCAAGACAAATTACTATGAATAACTGCCCATATTTTACTCACAGTTTTTAAACTCTTATTTTTTTATTTTTCTAATACATGATAATTGCAAAAAAATTAAATCAACACAGAAAAGATATAATGTTGTACCCATAATACTACTCCCTACCCACTCAAGGTAACCTCAGTTAATAGTTTGGTTATTGCTCATTTATTTGTTTTTGAGACAGGGTCTCACTCTGTTGCCCACACTAGAGTGCAGTGACACAATCATGGCTCACTGCAACCCTGACCTCCTGGGCTCAAGTGATCCTCCTACCTCAGCCTCCCGAATAGCTTGGACTACAGGTGTGCCACTATGCCAGGCTAATTTTTGTACCTTTTTTAGAGACAGGGTTTCACCATGTTGCCCAGGCTTGTCTCAAACTCCTGGGCTCAAGCAACCCCCCTGCCTCAGCCTCCCAAGTCAACCCACCTGCCTCGGCCTCACAAAATGGCTTACAGGCATGAACCACCACACACAACCTTGGTTATTTAGATTTTATTATGACTATGTAACTATTTTCAAGTGTTTTTTTTTTTTTTTTTTTTTAAATACTAGTCATTAAGGTCTGCTTAAAGCTAAGTTTGTGTATGGGCATTTTCTGACATTTATACTTAAAAGTGTACTTAATTTACCCAGTAGTCATTCAGGAGCAGGTTGTTGAGTTTCCATGTAGTTGTGTGGTTTTGAGTGAGTTTCTTACTCCTTAGTTCTAATTTGATTGCACTGTGGTCTGAGAGACTGTTATGATATCCATTCTTTTGCATTTGCTGAGGAATGTTTTACTTCCAATTATGTGGTCAATTTTGGAATAAGTGTGATGTGGTAGTGAGAAGAGTGTGTATTCTGTTGATTTGGGGTGGAGAGTTCTGTAGATGTCTATTAGGTCCACTTAGTCTAGAGCTGAGTTCAGGTCCTGAATATCATTGTTAATTTTCTGTCTCATTGACCTGTCTAATATTGACAGTGGGGTGTTAAAGTCTCCCACTATTATTGTGTGGGAGTCCAAGTCTCTTTGTAGGTCTCTAAGAACTTGCTTTATGAATCTGGGTGCTCTTGTATTGGGTGCATATATATTTAGGATAGTTAGCTCTTCTTGTTGCATTGATCCCTTTAGCACTATGTAATGCCCTTCTTTGTCTCTTTTGATCTTTATTGGCTTAAAGTCTGTTTTATCAGAGACTAGGATTGCAACCCCTGCTTTTTTTTGCTTTCCATTTGCTTGGTAAATATTCCTGCATCCCTTTATTTTGGCCTGTTTGCTCGTGAGATGGGTCTCCTGAATATAGCACACTGACGGGTCCTGACTCTTATCCAATGTGCCACCCCGTGTCTTTTAATTGGGGCATTTAGCCCACTTACATTTAAGGTTAATATTGTTTTGTGTGAATTTGATCCTATTGTTATGATGCCTGCTGGTTATTTTGCCCGTTAGTTGATGCAGTTTCTTCATAGTATTGATGGTCTTTCCAATTTGGTATGTTTTTGCAGTGGCTGGTGTTATGCCCAGACCGTTTGATCCCCAAAGAAGACCACCAGAGTCCAGTGTCAAAGCCAAGCGGCAAGGATCTTTACTACAAGTTCGAACTTGGTCCCTCCATTCCACAGTATACAAGAGGGCCCCGAACAATGCGAGCGTTTGCTTTTTATAGCCCGAAAGTTGCAGGGGAACAAAGAAATTCTTTTGGCTCCCGCGCTTTCAGTAACCTTGAACGGCTGTCCCCTTATCGGAGACTTTCCAGGTGGTGGTTGTACTGGACTCAGGGAGTTTGAGAGATATATGGTGGTATGTGGTGGGATGAGAGGATGGGATGTGTTTGTACTAGGCTCAGGGAGTTTTGAGCCCGGGGCTGAGGAATGTGCCCAGCTCCTTTCATTCCCCCCTTCTTTTCAGGTATCTTTAGAGCCAATCTTGGGTCTTATAAGTCTGATTCTGTTTCAGCGTTTACAGGTTGGTATTGGGCTCTGAGGACCATGAGTTGTACAGTGTCAAATCTCTCCCTAACAAATTGTAAAATTCTGTTAACAACACAAGGTCCTATGGTAAGCAGAAATAGTAGACTTAGCAGGGGTCCAAGGAAGGGGGCTAACAGAGAAAACATAGGGGAATTCCACCATTGGTCTGTAGCTGAAGCAAACTGCCGTGTTTTTACTTCAGTGCTTAACTTGCGTAACTGTTGGACCCGGTCCTCTACAAGTCCTGATTCATTTATGTAGAAATAACAGTCTTCTTTTAGAAATATACATGTACCACCTTTTTTTGCAGTGAGTAGGTCTAGGGCCCTCCGGTTCTACAAGGTTACCTGAGCTAGGGACGTGAGCTGTCGCTGAAGGGAGGCAAGGGACTCAGCCGACTCCTCCATAGCAACGGCAAATTGTTGGTATAACTTGTTACTTTCTATGAGGGTGTGACCTAGGGCTCCCCCCGCCAGTCCGGCCGCAATGAAGGATGCGGTGAGGGAGATTCCTGCAATGAGGGGGAGGAATATGGCTCGTGCAGGTCTCGGTCTAGGGTCTGGGTGAATAACAGCGCTAGTCCAGTTACCGGTATACCCTAGGAACTCGCCAGCAGTTAGTACAGTCAACCGGGGAACTAATGTGACAGGGAGACACAGTAGGTTGTTAACAGAGGGACTAGGTAGGTTTTTAGATAAGGTCTCATTACACCAGAAGAATATGTCTGATGGAGCCCTTAAGGTGATATTAGGGGGCGTTGCAGTGATGCTACAGAGGCTGGAATTGGTTTCTGAGAAACAGTAGGGAAACTTCTCCTGACTGGGGTTGTTTTTAGCTCTGTCCACAGTCCACGTGTCTGGTGCTTCAGCCGCCGCCGTGATTGGTCCCAGGAGGTCGGAGGTTGGGTACACCGGCTTGACGTGGGTGTAGTGGATCCACGACGCGATGCCTTCTACCTTTAGGGCGGTGGGTGTGGTTAGGAGTACCTGGAGTGGTCCTTTCCACCTGGGTTCTAGGGTCTCTTGTTGGTGTCGCTTGACCAGGACCCAGTCTCCCGGCTGGTATGGATGGGGCGTCGGCGGGGGACCGGTCTCATATAGTTCCTTCAGCTTGGGCCAGATTTCTTGATGAATTTTCTGCAAGGCTTGTAGGGAAAATAAGAGTTCAGAGACATTTTCTGTTTCAGACTTGAGCAGATCATCTTTTAGGCTGGGAACTAAGGGTGGGGGTCTGCCATACATAATTTTATAAGGGGTAAGGCCCAGTCTGTAAGGGGTATTACGGGCCCGGAAGAGAGCGTAGGGGAGAAGGACCACCCAATTAGCGCCAGTCTCTATAGTTAATTTAGTTAAGGTCTCCTTTAAGGTCCGATTCATTCTTTTTACCTGTCCTGAACTCTGGGGCCTGTAAGCGCAATGTAGTTTCCAATTTGCCCCAAGGATGGAAGCCAAATCCTGACTTACCTTAGCAACGAAGGCCGGCCCATTATTTGACCCTATCTGGACAGGGAAGCCATACCTGGGGAGGATATCTTCCAGGATTTTTTTTTGCTACAACCTGAGCAGTTTCCTTCTTGGTGGGGAATGCTTCAGTCCACCCTGAAAAAGTATCTACAAAGACAAGTAAGTACCGATACCTGTATTTTCCTGGCTTTATTTCAGTAAAATCTACTTCCCAGTAGATACCGGGCCTGGTTCCCCTGAGCCTTGTTCCTGTTGCAGCCTGGGATTGGGGGTAGGCGTTGTTAAGCTGGCAGACTTTGCAACTTGTCACGATGTTGCTGGCCATCTCGGCTGTATGTCTGAATTTGAGTTTAGAGCGTCTGATCAGGTCTATCATCCGCCGAGCACCCAGGTGGGTGGTTCGGTGGATGTGTTCTAACACTTGTTGTCCTAATTTTTCTGGTAGGATGGTTTGGTCATTAGTATCAGTCCACCACCCATTCTGGATCTGTTTTAGGGGAAGCTTGTCAATCCACTGGAGATTTTGTTCTGAATAATCAGGGAAATATGGCAAGTCCCGGGGGCCCGGGTCAGGGAGCTGGAGTGCAAGGAGTTGGCTGGGAGCCTTCGCCACCTTTCTTGCAGTTTGGTCCGCCAGAAAGTTGCCTTGAGCAGTTGGAGTAGTTAGTTTCTGATGCCCTGGGCAATGCACAATGGCTAACTTTTCTGGCCTCCATAGGGCTGTTAGCAGGGCTAGGATTTCTTGCTTGTTTTTTTATCTCTTTTCCTTTAGTTGTCAGTAACCCCCGCTCCCTGTAAATGGCCCCATGTATATGCGCCGTTGTAAAAGCATATCGGCTGTCTGTATATACCGTCAGCTTTTTCCCCGCCCCTAAGGTAAGAGCTTGGGTGAGCGCTATCAGTTCGGCCTTCTGGGCCGACGTCCCTGGGGGCAGGGGTTCCGCCCAGATTACCTCAGTCTCTGAAGTCACTGCCACTCTAGCGTACCTCTGGCCCTGATGCATGAAGCTGCTCCCATCAGTGAACCAGACGAGGTCGGCGTCAGGAAGTAGGTGGTCCTGCAGGTCTTCTCGAACTCCGTGCACCTGAGCTAGTATCTCGGTGCAGTCGTGGAGTGGGGCATCCAGGTCCGGGTTGGGCAGCAGTGAGGCAGGGTTTAAGGTTGTTGGGGGCAGGAAAGTTATCCCAGGTCTTCATGGAGGGCCTCATCGAACAGGGTAGGAGAGTTTTTGAATCTTTGCGGCAGTCTGGTCCATGTTAGTTGGCCACTTATGCCCCTATCAGGGTCATTTCACTCGAAGGCGAAGAGTTTTTGGCTCTGAGGGGCTAAAGGCAAACTGAAGAAAGCATCTTTTAAATCTAAAACAGTGTACCATTGATGTTTAAGGTTTAGGGTACTCAGGAGGGTATATGGGTTAGGCACAATTGGATGTATGTCCACAACCCTCTTATTGATTTCTCTTAAGTCTTGTACAGGTCTGTATTCTCCACTATTAGGTTTTTGTACTGGCAACAATGGAGTATTCCAGGGTGAGTGACATGAGTGAAGGACCCCTTGGTCAAGGAGCCGGCGGATATGCGGGGCAATTTCTTTCTTGGCCTCTAGGGGCATCGGGTATTGGCGTACCCGCACAGGGTCTGCCCCAGGTTTAAGTTTAACAAATAAAGTAGGACGGTGTTTTGCTAGTCCTAAGCCCCCCGTCTCTGCCCAAGCTTCTGGATGTTGCTGGAGCCAGGTTGCTATGTCCTGGTCAGGGGCCGTTTGCTCCTGGTGGAGCCGGTACTTATCTTCTAGGGTTATAGTCAGGACAGACATGGGTTGATTGTGGGAGTTGGTCACGACGGGCCCCTCAGGGAGGAAATGGATCTGTGCTCCCGTATCGACCAAGAACTGGACCGGGGACCCCTCCACTTGCAAAGTTACCCTAGGTTCGGGGAGGGGATCCGAACCCCGTCTTCCCTAGTCTTTATCTTGAGTGACTAGTACGGGTATAGACCTAGGGGGTCCCTGTCCTCGTTGTTTCTTTTTTTGGGGCAGTCTCTTACCCAGTGGCCAGCCTCCTTGCAGTAGGCACATGGGTCTTTTCTCAGATTATCATGCCTGGGGGGCCGCCTAGGTTGGGTGTACTCTGGCTGTAGATGCTCTTTCTGTACCACTGCTGCCAGGACCTTGGTCATTTTTTCAGTGGCCTTAAATTGCCTTTTCTCTGGAGTATCTCTGTTATTGTAAACCCGCTGGGCTATCTGAAGGAGGTCCTGAATCAGCTTTCCTTCCAAGTCTTCTAATTTCTGGAGTTTTCTTTTAATATCTGGGGCTGCCTGATTTATGAATGACATTATAACAGCTGCCTGACTTCCTGGAGCCTCTGGATCTATGGGGGTGTACTGTCTAAAAGTTTCCATTAATTTTTCTAAGTAGGTGGCTGGGCTCTCTGTCTTTTCCTGCAGAATAGAATATACTTTAGCCAAATTAGTGGGCTTGCGAGCAGCTGCCCGGAGACCTGCCATTAGAGTCTGGCGATAAAGGTGTAGCCGTCCCCTACCTTCTGCCGTGTTGTAGTTTTACGCCGGCCTGGTCAGAGGAAAGGTCACGTTTTTGAGGTCAGGGTTGGCAGTCGGTTGACCGTTGTCCCCCGGGACCAGCTTTCTAGCTTCTACCTGTATTCTTTTTTTTTTTTTTTTTTTTTTTGCTCTTCCGTGGTAAACAAGATTCGGGGGAGCTGCTGACAATTATCCCAAGTGGGCTGGTGGGTGAACATGACACTATCCAGTAAAGCCAGTAAATCTTTGGGGTTGTCTGAAAACCGAGCACTCTGAGTCTTCCAGTTATACAGATCACTGGTGGAGAATGGCCAGTACTGGAGCTTGGGGATTCCTGTGTCATCTGGGGGTCCTATTTCCCGAAGGGGTAAAGCCACCATGGAGTCAGGCGGCTGGGGCGGGGAGCTAGTCTGCGAAGTGCGCCCTCGCGTCCGCCCCGCCAGCCCTTCAAAGTTACTTTCCCTTTCGGTGGGCTCGTGAGTGCCGGCCGCCTTCCCTCCGCCTGCTCCCTCCCGCGACTTAGCCCGGGGGGCGGGTCCGGGTGCGGCGGCCGCCTCCCGTCTGCCTGCTTTTTCCCTCTATCTGTCATCCCGTGTCCTTTCTCCTTTACACTTAGTTTCTTTTTTTTTCTGTCTCTCTCTCTGACTCTCCACGTCTGCCGTTTCCTCCCCTTTCTCTTTCCGATTTCCCTTCTCACTTTTTCCCTTTCTCTCTCACTCATTCTCACTTTCTGTGTCTCTTCCTGTAAAGGAATGTGGGTTAGAATCCCTGTAAAGGAAATCTGATCTGACTTATTAATGATAGCTAGTCGCAGGCGCGCTTCGGCAGCCCGGGAACCTGGGCAGTTCAGATCGTGAACGCGCGCCGGAAGCCGGGAGCCCGGGGACCGGGGCCGGAAGCGCACACCGGAAGCCGGGAGCCCGGGGACCGGGGCCGGAAGCGCGCGCCGGAAGCCGGGAGCCTGGGGACCGGGGCCGGAAGCGCGCGTGCCCGGGAACCGGGGCAATTCAGACCGCACGTGCGTGCCCGAAGCCTGGGTCACAGTCAACTGTTGCCCGGATCGCGAACGTGCTCCGGCAACTCAGATCGCCAGCGCACCCGGACAGTCGGGGTCAGAGTCAGCTGCTGCGCGGATCGCGAACACACTCCAGCAGCTCAGATTGCCAGCGCGCCCCGGCAGTCGGGGTCAGAGTCAGCTGCTGCCCGGATCGCGAACGCGCTCCGGCAGCTCAGATCGCAATTTAAATCAGAAGAGAGCCGGGGACGTCTCCCACCGGTCTCCGCTGGCCGTCCTATAGCGCATCCGCCAGGACTGTGCCAGCTCCAGTTTCAGACCTCGCGAGTCACAGATTCAGATTTAGAACAGACACACAGACACAGACAGACAAACGGAGACGAGCCAGCTCACCTATCAGTAGATCGATCCTAGCAGATCCGTTGACCAGGGGTCTGGTGGGCTTGGGGAATCCTGGACGGGCCCCCAGATGTTATGCCCAGACCATTTGATCCCCAAAGAAGACCACCAGAGTCCAGTGTCAAAGCCAAGCGGCAAGGATCTTTACTACAAGTTCGAACTTGGTCCCTCCATTCCACAGTATACAAGAGGGCCCTGAACAATGCGAGCGTTTGCTTTTTATAGCCCGAAAGTTGCAGGGGAACAAAGAAATTCTTTTGGCTCCCGCGCTTTCAGTAACCTTGAACGGCTGTCCCCTTATCGGAGACTTTCCAGGTGGTGGTTGTACTGGACTCAGGGAGTTTGAGAGATATATGGTGGTATGTGGTGGGATGGGAGGATGGGATGTGTTTGTACTAGGCTCAGGGAGTTTTGAGCCCGGGGCTGAGGAATGTGCCCAGCTCCTTTCAGCTGGTACCGATTTTTCCTTTCCATATTTAGTGTTTCCTTTAGGAACTCTTGTAAGGCAGGTCTAGTGGTGACAAAATCTCCCAGTATTTGCTTGTCTGTAAAGGATTTTATTTCTCCTTCGCTTATGAAACTTAGTTTGGCTGGATATGAAATTCTGGGTTGAAAATTCTTTAAGAATGTTGAGGGCTGGGGGTGGTGTCACAGGCCTGTAATCCCAGTACTTTGGGAGGCTGAGGTGGGCAGATTACCTGAGAGGAGTTTGAGAGCAGCCTGACCAACATGGAGAAACCCCATCTCTAGTAAAAAATACAAAATTAGCCAGGTGTGGTGGTGCATGCCTGTAATCCCAGCTCAGCTACTCAGGAGGCTGAGGCAGGAGAATCGCTTGAAGCTTCTCCGAGATTGCACCGTTGCACTTCAGCCTGGGCAGAAGGAGCGAAACTCCATCTCAAAAAAAAAAAAAAAAAAGAATGTTGAATATTGGACCCCTGTTCTGGCTTGTAGGGTTTCTGCAGAGAGATCCGCTGTTAGTCTGATGGGCTTCTCTTTGCAGGTAACCCAACCTTTCTCTCTGGCTGCCATTAACATTTTTTCCTTCATTTCAATGTTGATGAATCTGACGATTATGTGTCTTGGGGTTGTTCTTCTTGAGGAGTGTCTTTGTGGTGGTCTCTGTATTTCCTGAATTTGAATGTTGGCCTGTCTTGCTAAGTTGGGGAAGTTCTCCTGGATAATATCCTGAAGACTGTTTTCCAACTTGGTTCCATTCTCCCCATCACTTTCAGGTACACCAATCAAATGTAGGTTTGGTCTTTTCACATAGTCCCATATTTCTTAGATGCTTTGTTTGTTTCTTTTCACTCTTTTTTTTTCTAATCTTCATTAAGTTGATCTTCACTCTCTGATATCCTTTCTTCCGCTTGATCTATTTGGCTACTGATATTTGTGTATCCTTCATGAAGTTCTTATGCTGTGTTTTTCAGCTCCATCAGGTCATTTTTGTTCTTCTCTAAACTGGTTATTCTAGTTAGCAATTCATCTAACCTTTTTTTCAAGGTTCTTAGCCTCTTTGCACTGGGTTAGAACATGCTCCTTTAGTTCAGGGGAGTGTGTTGTTACCCACCTTCTGAAACCTACTTCTGTCAATTCGTCAAACTCGTTCTTCATCCAGTTTTGTTCCCTTGGTGGCCAGGAGTTGTGATCCTTTGGAGGAGAAGAGATGTTCTGGGTTTTGGAATTTTCAGCCTTTTTGCACTGGTTCTTCCTTATCTTCGTGAGTTTATCTACCTTTGGTCTTTGATACTGGTGACCTTTGAATGGGATTTCTGTGTGGACGTCCTTTTTCTTGATGTTGATGCTATTCCTTTCTGTTTGTTAGTTTTTCTTCTTACAGTCAGTCCCTTTTGCTACAGGTCTGTTGGAGTTTGCTGGAGGTCCACTGCAGAACCTGTTTGCCTGAGTATCACTAGTGGAAGATGCAGAACAGCAAAGATTGCTGTGTGTTCCTTCCTCTGGAAGCTTCATCACAGAGGGGCACCCGCCAGATGCCAGCCAGAGCTCTCCTGTATGAGGTGTCTGTCGACCCCCGCTGGAAGTGTCTCCCAGTCAAGGGGCACAGGGATCAGGGACCCACTTGAGGAGGCAGTCTGTCCCTTGGGGATCAGGATCAGGGACCACTTGAGGAGTCAGTCTGTGCCTTAGCAGAGCTCGAGCACTGTGCTGGGAGATCTGCTGCTCTCTTCAGAGCCGGCAAGCAGGAACTTTTAACCCTGCTGAAGCTGCGCCCACAGCCGCCCCTTCCAGCAGGTGCTGTATCCCAGGGAGATGGGAGTTTGAGCTATAAGTCTCTGACTGGGGCTGCCACCTTTCTTTCAGAGACGCCCCTCCAGAGAGGAGGAATCTAGACAGGCAGTCTGGCTACAGTGGCTTTGCCAAACTGTGGTGGACTCTGCCCAGTCCGAAATTCCAGGCGACTCTGTTTATACTGTTAGGGGAAAACCACCTACTCAAGCCTAATGGCAGATGCCCCTCCCCCCACCAAGCATCCCAGGTCAACTTCAGACTGATATGTTGGCAGTGAGAATTTCAAACCAGTGGATAAATAAGTTCTTTGAAACCAATGAGAACAAAGACATAACATACCAGAATTTCTGGGACACAGCTAAAGCAGTGAGTGTTTAGAGGGAAATTTATAGCACTAAGTGCCCACAGGAGAAAGCAAGAAAGAGCTAAAATAGACACCCTAACATCACAATCAAAAGAACTAGAGAAGCAAGAGCAAACAAATTCAAAAGCAAGCAGAAGACAAGAAATAACTAAGATTAGAGCAGAACTGAAGGAGATAGAGACATGAAAAACCCTTCAAAAAAATCAAAGAATCCAGGAGCTGTGTTTTTTTGAGGAGGCTAACAAAATAGATAGTCAACTAGCCAGAGTAATAAGGAAGAAAAGAGAGAAGAATCAAATAGACACAATAAAAAATGATAAAGGGGATATCACCACTGATCCCACAGAAATACAAACTACCATCAGAGAATACTATAAACACCTCTATGCAAATAAACTAGAAAGTCTAGAAGAAATGTATAAATTCCTCGACATATACACCTTCCCGTGACTAAATCAGAAAGAAGTTGAATCCCTGAATAGACCAATAACAAGTTCTGAAATTGAGGCAGTAATTAATAGCCTACCAACCAAAAAAAAGCCCAGGACCAGATGGATTCACAGCTGAATTCTACCAGAGGTACAAAGAGGAGCTGGTACCATTCCTTCTGAAACTATTCCAAACAATAGAAAAAGAGGGACTCCTCACTAACTCATTTTATGAAGCCAGCATCATCCTGATACCAAAACCTGGCAGAGACACAACAAAAAAAGAAAAATTCAGGCCAGTATTCCTGATGAACATTGTTGCTAAAATCCTCAATAAAATACTGGCAAACTGAATTCAGCAGCATATCAAAAAGCTTATCCACCACGATCAAGTAGGCTTCATCCCTGGGATGTCAAGCTGGTTCAACGTACACAAATCAATAAATGTAATCCAGCATATAAACAGAACCAAAGACAAAAACCACATGATTATCTCAATAGATGCAGAAAAGGCCTTTGATAAAAATCAACACCCCTTCATGCTAAAAACTCTCAATAAACTAGGTATTGATGGAACGTATCTGAAAATAATAAGGTCTGTTTATGACAAACCCACAGCCAATGTCATATTGAGTGGGCAGAAGCAGGAAGCATTTCCTTTGACAACTGGCACAAGACAAGCATGCCCTCTCTCACCACTCCTATTCAACATAATATTAGAAGTTCTGGCCAGGGCAGTCAGTCAATAGAAAGAAATAAAGGGTATTCAAATAGGAAGGGAGGAAGTCAAATTGTCTCTCTTAGTTGATGACATGATTTTATATTTAGAAAACCCCATTGTCTCTGCCCAAAATCCCCTTGAGCTGATAAGCAACTTCAGCGAAGTCTCAGGATAAAAAGTCAATGTGCAAAAATCACAAGCATTCCTATACACCAATAATAGACAAACAGAGCCAAATCATGAGTGAACTCTCATTCACAATTGCTACAAAGGGAATAAAATACCTAGGAATACAACTTATAAGGGATGTGAAAGACTTCTTCAAGGAAAACCACAAACCACTGCTCAAGGAAACAAGAGAAAACATAAACAAATGGAAAAGCATTCCATCTTCATGGATAGGAAGAATCGATATTGTGAAAATGGTCACACTGCCCTAAGTAATTTACAGATTCAGTGCTATACCCGTGAAGCTACCATTGACTTTCTTGAGATAATTAGTGAAAACTAGTTTAACTTTCATATGGAACCAAGAAAGAGCCCCTAAAACAAACAGTCCTAAGCAAAAAGAACAATACTGGAAGCATCACACTATCTGACTTCAAACTGCACAAGGCTACAGTAACCAAAACGACATGGTACTAGTACCAAAACACATATATAGACCAACAGAGGCCTCAGAAATAACACCACACATCTACAACAATCTGATCTTTGACAAACTTGACAAATATAAGCAATAGGGAAGGGACTCCCTATTCCTAAATTGTGTTGGGAAAACTGGCTAGCCATATGCAGAAAACTGAAGTTGGACCCCTTCTTTACACCTTATGCAAAAATTAACTCAAGATGGAGTAAAGACTTAAACGTAAGACCTAAAACCATCAAAACCCTACAAGAAAACCTAGGCAATACCATTCAGGACATAGGCATGGGCAAAGACTTCATGAATAAAATGCCAAAAGCAATGGCAACAACAGCCAAAATTGAGAAATGGGATGTAATTAAACTAAAGAGCTTCTGCACAGCAAAAGAAACTATCATCAGAGTGAAAAGGCAACCTACAGAATGGGAGAAAATTTTTGCAATCTATCCATCTAACAAAGGGCTATATCCAGAATCTACAAGGAACTTTAACAAATTTACAAGAAAAAAACAACCCCATCAAAAAGTTGGTGAAGGATAGGAACAGACACCTCTCAAAAGAAGACGTTTATGTGGCCAACAAACATATGATAAAAAGCTCATCATCACTGGTCATTAGAGAAATGCAAATCAAAACCACAGTGAGCTATCATCTCACGCCAGTTAGAATGGCAATCATTAAAAAGTCAGGAAACAACAGATGCTGAAGAAGATGTTGGGAAATAGGAACATTTTTACACTGTTAGTGGGAGTGTAAATTAGTTCAACCATTGTAGAAGACAGTGGCAATTTTTCAAGGATCTAGAACTAGAAATACCGTTTCACCAAACAATCCCACTGAGTGTATACCCAAAGGATTATAAATCACTCTACTATATAGACACATGCACACATATGTTTATTTCGGCACTGTTCACTATAGCAAGCACTTGGAACCAGCCCAAATGCCCATCAGTGACAGACTGGATAAAGAAAATGTGGCACATATATATCATGGAATACTATGCAGCCATACAAAAAGATGAGTTCATGTCCTTTGCAGGGTCATGGATGAAGCTGGAAACCATCATTCTCAGCAAACTAACACAGGAACAAAAAACCACACACTGCATGTTCTCATAAGTGGGAGTTGAACAATGAGAACACATGGACACAGGGAGGGGAACATCACACATTGGGGCCTGTCAGTGGGTTGGGGGCTAGGGGAGGGATAGCCTTTGGAGAAATACCTGATGTAGATGACGGGTTGATGGGTGCAGCAAACCACCATGGCATGTGTATACCTGTGTAACAAACCTGCACTTTCTGCATATGTATCCCAGAACCTAAAGTGTAATTTTAGAAAGTATACTTAATTATTGTTAATGACTGTACATATGGCATTTTATTGTTTTATTATTTGGATACATAAAATTTATTTTCCCAATAGTGTCCAAATGTTGGTGGACATTTGGATTATTTTTAGTGTTTCACTAGTATAACTCCATTGCAATGAAAATCTTTAATTCTCATGTCAGTTTTCATGGAAGTATGATTGTGCTGTCAAAGGATTTTTTGTCAGTCTTGAGCAGATGGCCTTCCTAATTGCCTCCAAAGATTCCAGATACTTTTTAACTGTTATGAATTTTTCAGCTGTATGAAATAAGTTGCCCAGCCTGATTCCTTGATTTGCACTGGGCTCAGGATCTGCGAGAGGGAGTTTGATTTCAGTCTGCATTGACTGTCTGGAGAATGAGTTCCTCTAAAGAGCAGAATGGGTTGGAGAGGTGAAGGGTTCCTGAGGGATGATGTGTCTGAATGAGAAGGAGATGACTGGGCAGCAGGGCCTGGTGATCTGCAGGCACAGAGGTCTCAGGTTTAGCGTGAAGTGGTGCCTGATTGAGCCAGAGTCTTCCCTGGAGGGTGTTCATATAGTCCATGCTGTAGAGGAAAAAACTGACACTAAGGGCTCAGCCACAATGCTTTAGGATCCCCTCTGAAAGGACCTACTCATGTGAAGGTGAAGGATTGTCCTCACCTTCCTTGTGGACAGGAATACCTCGAGAACACTGGCAGGAGTATGGTCCAGAGACCATAGGCAGTGAATGATGGCGATGAACAGACAGCAGGGCAAAGATTCTCTACAGTAGTTGTGATTGCCTATGAGGGTGCCCATCACTAATGGAGGAGGGTCTGAGAGAGGAATGGATTTAAATAACAGAAATTAAGGAAAATATAAGATTTCTAATCAAGAAGGTGGATGATCTCTGAATATTAGTAATATTGCTATAAAAGTGAAACAAACATCTTTAAATATAGGTGCAGCAAGACAGTGTATATATTGCATACATTTTAAAGTTCACAGTCATTCCAATTGGCTCTGAAAATGAAACCTTCATGAGTTTATATTCCACCAGCAGGATATGAGTGTGTGCACACCAAGAGCTGTTCTGGCTGTGGCCACCTTTTGTTCTACCCTTCCTCATCACTGGTTATGGTCGACAAGAGAATCCCCTTAATGTCAAGTAGCCTTCAGTAATATGCAGCTAACGGAGAGATGGATTCTCAAGCCACTCAGAAACGTTTCAGAGCTGTTCATTTTGAACCCACAACACTTGTGGGCTCTGCTGTCAGATTTTTAGCTATCAGGTGTGATGACTTGTACTGTGTCACCTTGTTTAAGCTGGAACAACATTTTCCAGGATTCCCTTCGCTGTATAGTTTTGGGTTCGAGTTGACTAAAAGAGGAGTTTGCACAGAATTTGTGTGAGTATGGATTATTTATTTATTTATTTATTTATTTTTAAATTTAATTTTGTTTTAAGTTCCAGGTAATCTATTCATAAGGGATCCTCTCCCATGACCCAAGCACCTCCAGTTAGGCCTGCCTTCCAACACTGGAGATCAAATTTCAACGAGAGATATTGTGGGGACATGCATCCAAACTGTAGCACTTGGTAGCAAGTCCCAAGTCCTTTTCCCCACCTCCTCCTTTGCCATCCACTTCTCCATCTGGAGGTGCTGATACCTGTGCTTGACTGGCTGGGGGCTTCTAGGATCCTCCAACCTCACTTTTAGACCTGCCCTTTCTCATCTCCTCTTGTAATTGTGCAAGCTGTGATCCCTATAATAAATCCCTTGTCTATAAGTCATAGTAGTTCTGCTTCCTTAATTGAACCCTGGCTGACTCACATCTTTGGTTTGAAAATCAGGGGGAAACATGATTTTTTTTTATAGCTAATTTGCCTTTATCCTTCCTTCTCTTTAAATACGTACACATAATGCAGTAGAAATGCTTTTGGCTTTCATAAATGCTTTTCATCTTCCATGACTGTTTCCAGCATCTCTTGAAATTACAAGTGTTACACAGGTATTTTTACTGTCAATGTATATCATAATACGATTGCTCTAAACTGTAATTAATCAGTAGAGATTTCTTCTGGAAGTTTGTTCTTTTGAAGAAACTTGTATTCTTCTGAAAAACTGTCATTTCTTCAAGTGGCTTCATCTGCAGAAGATTTGTTTAATGTCCTGTGGTTTCATTCTTACAGTGTTAAAAATTCTTTAATTAGTTATGGGTGTTGAATGAGGTCACATGGGTTTTTTTTTTTTTTTTTTTTTTTTTTTTTTTTTTTGTTTGGGGGTTTGTTCTCTGGGTTTTTTTTTTTTTTTTTTTTTTTTTTTTTGCATCAGTGTTAGGGAGTTCTGTCCTAAGGCTTTTGTGTAGAAATATATCTTTTAATATAATTGACACAGTGTAAGATTGGCTTACTAGTATTAAACTACATGAAAAGAGCAAAACTGTATCTTTTACTGAGGAGAAATAGTAAGATATTACAATTGAATTGGGTTTTTCTAGAGGTAATTTTTATCTACCTTTAAAAATTTTATCACCAACAAAATGTATATTAACGGTTATGAAAGCAATAAAGTAAGATCAGTGACTAAGATCAGAAGAGTAGCCTAATTTATATTACAGATTTTAATGTGGCGTATAATACAGTAATAAATATACAATATTTTAAAGAGTATAGCAAATATGAAAAAAACAATGATTTAATAAACGTTAGGAATTTTTATAGGGACTAAAATTAAAATTATTCCATCGAAAGCATAAATATGTTTTGTGTTAAGATATTATCATTTTTAAAGACTCAAACTCTTCAAAATGGCATTATCATGCCCCCACAGTATCCGAATAAAGGATTTTTTTTTCATAATATGGAATCATATTCAAAAGGAAATTTTAGATTTAAAACTTACATGAAAGCGTTATCAGTTAAGGGTTTCTTGATTTGAAATAATATCTCCCGGCCGGGCGCGGTGGCTCACGCCTGTAATCCCTGCACTTTGGGAGGCGGAGGCGGGCGGATCACGAGGTCAGGAGATCGAGACCATCCTGGCTAACACGGTGAAACCCCGTCTCTACTAAAATACAAAAAATTAGCCGGGCGCGGTGGCGGGCGCCAGTAGTCCCAGCTACTCGGGAGGCTGAGGCAGGAGAATGGCGCGAACCCGGGAGGCGGAGCTTGCAGTGAGCCGAGATCGCGCCGCTGCACTCCAGCCTGGGCGACAGAGTGAAGACTCCGCCTCAAAAAAAAAAGAAAAAGAAAAAAAGAAAAGAAATAATATCTCCCTGGATAACTTCTTATTTGTATCACAAAATCCTTGTCCTGGAGATGGTTCTATTTCTGTCTTTTACTTATATTTGAAAGTGGCTGTTTTAGACATATACGATTCAAATCTCTGATGGGCAGCAGTCTACTGGGAAGCCACATATCTCCAGTCTCATTCAGTCAAGTGATGTGACCAGCGGTGAAGTGGTTTATTCTAATGTGCTGTGTGTTTGAAATTATCTCCCAAATTTGAAAAGTCCATGTCGGACATGTTGAAAACTGAAATAATTATTTCAGTCTCAAAGATGCCTTTGGACATATGGAGAATTATCACAGTATCATCTTATTCCCACCAACCCAGTTGCTACTTGAGGAAATATGTGTCAGTCTATATGTGATATTATAGTAATGATTGAAGATTGGTAACTCTCTATTTTTGTGTTTGGGTTTTGAAGTCATAATGCAAACATAGAAGTGAGCTCATTTCCTTCAGGAATTTGGCACCGAAACTCTAGCTTATCTCTGTATAATTGTATATTCTTTATTAAAAGTTCGTCTTTACCCAATATCTTTCGACTCTTCTCTTGCCTTTCACTTTCCCTTCTCCTTGCCTTCTGGTAATAGGTAAGTCTGAAATTCTGCAATACAATTTAACTTTCTCAATTAGGAATTCTATCAAATCTCATGAAAGGTGATTGCCATGCTGTGTGTTATACAATGCAATTGTGCTGAGAACTGGGATATTCCAATTTTGCTCCAGTCAGTGAACCATGGAAATCAGTTTCCACAACAAGTCCAACATTATTGACTCCAAATAGATGATGGTTGTAGTAGTCATCTCATTGCAGTATCAGTGATACATTTAGCATTTAGGAAAGTATTATATTTTAGAAAAGAGCAATGCTGAATAAAAACCAGCTCAGTGACACAAATAGTTGATTCATCACTGAACTGTTTTTAAAAAGTAGTTGAAAATAACTTGCTTTTGTAAATATATTTGATTAACATTTCAGACATTTACTATGATTCCTATTATGGCTCTGAAATATGTCTTGTGAACATTACTTTGTGTAAATATGTTTTCAGAAAGCCATCTCTAAGAAAATTAAGTGAACCACATTTTACAAAGGTTGCTTAATTAAAAATGTGTATTCTATTTAGATTATGCTTTTCTTAATGAATTGATTTTTTCCCTTTAGATCCGCTGCTTCCAAGAATGTTTATTATCCAGCATGTGACTATTGGGGATCTATAAAAATTGGTATAAAACTGTATTATAATTAGAATAACACTTGTGGTAAAGAATGAAAAGAAAACATTTGCAAAAGCATTGTTGCAATTCAGCCAATAAAGTAAAAAAAAAACCACAGAGTGAGGTTTTGCTTAGACTTTTTAAATGGCTCTAAATATCATTCTCTTAAGTGATACTGTGTTTGAGAGTCTTACATGTTTATAAGTTTGTCAGATATGTCTTACAGTGTTTTCTACGAAAATATATGTAAATTCTAATAAACTGGTTCCCATTAAACTGAGTGAAACTTAACCATGAGTACTGGTTATTTTCAGAAACTCACTAGGAAAGGAACAAAATTTAGTGAAGACATTGCATACTTAGGCTACTGCATATAAAAATAGCAATTAAGAGCGAAGACTTTGGAGTTATCCAGACCCGAGTTATACCAACTCAGAGTCCAATAATATAATTATCAATGTCTAGGTTGCAGTCCACTTCTATATAAAATCTATTTTATGCCTATAATCCTCACACTTTGGGAGACTGAGATGGGCAGATTGCCTGAGCTCAGGAGTTTGAGACCAGCTGAAGCAACACGGGAAGCCTCGTCTCTGCTAAAAATATAAAAAATTAGCTGGGCATGGTGGCACGTGCCTGTAATCCCAGCTACTCGGGAGGCTGAGGCAGCAGAATCGCTTGAACCCGAGAGGAAGATGTTGCAGTGAGCCAAGATCACACCACTGCACTCCAGTCTGGGTGACAAAGTGAGACTCTGTCTAAAAAAAAAAAAAGAAAAAAAAAAAAAAACCCCCAATACCTATTGGGGTTTTTTCCTGTGTCCTGTTAGCTTGTTTTTCTAAAGGATGGTTAAATCATCTTATTCAGACAAAAATTGCATTTCATGTATTGGATTTTTTTTTTCTTTTCTTTTCTAATATTGTTCAGGATTGGGGCAAGAGGCAGTGTTAAAAAAAAAAGAAATTTGAGCTTTGGGAGAGATCAGATCTTTAAATAAATAGACACAGTGACATTTAGTACATGTGAATCAATTTGGTAAATACTGAATGAAGAGACGAGTTACTGTTGAATGGGATTTAGTCATTTTACTTAATTTTCAGCACCTTGAGTAAATAAGCATTGAATTAAATTACTTCATGAGAGTTTTTCTCAAGATGAGAAAAACTTGCTTTACTTTGGGCTGCTGACTTGCTGACTTACTATATTGATTTAGCACTTGAGATGTAATCAGAAGAGATGATTTTAGTGAACTCATTTTTGGCCTGGGGTGTATGTTGCAGATGTGCATAGGTTGTTGTCTTTTTCTGTTTGTCCTGATCTATGGTTTCAGAGTCTCTGAACTGGTTGCTTGGTCTACCAACTGTTTGGCATGGAATGCTTTTGACGGGAGGTCAAATAGTGACACGTTCAATTGACAGCATTTCATTGAGGATACAACTGTTTCTGTGTCTTGATGGTTCGTGACTAAAGCTGATCTAATCAAGCCTATGTAGTGCCAATTAACAATGCCCAATTAGGTATTCTCTCTGGCTTTCAGGTTTTGCTGCTGGAAAGCTCAGAGAGGAAAGCATCTCTTTGGGATGACAAGGATATGAAAAATGATAATGGCAATGGAATGCCAGTTATTTTAAAGAATTTGAAGTGATCACAATTAAAAATTTGAGTAGACAGCAAAAAGTATTTTTTCCAGTTGATGTCTTCCAAAGAAAAATAGGAAATGTCTTCCTGTGTGCCATTTTTTCTTAATTGCTGAAAATTATTATAATGGTGATAGCTGTCATATTTTGACTTAAAAAACTGTGCCAGACACTTTACTATATTTCATTTATTCTTCACATCATCCTTACACTGTAGACTCCTTTAATATGACTGCTTTACAGAAGGGCATGCTACTTTTACCTTTCTTAATCTCAGTTGTTTCTTCTCTGCAAAGAAAGTGACAGGTGCAGTTGGAGATTGTAACCAGGTCTGTTTAACTCCAATATCCTTGCTCTTACTACTGTTCTTACAGTATGCTAAATATGCAGTGCATTCATTTTACTTGGTTGCTTTCCTTGTAAGTTTCTGACAATTAATTTGTCTTCTACTCAGCTTGATGGAAACCAGTTTATTTTAAGACAGGGCTTGACCGATGTTGTGATGGTCCATAACCAGGGCAGAAATTATTGCCGGAGGGTACATAGGACAGCATTCTAAGAAAAAACTGTGTTTGCTTCTGAGAACAAGGTGGGCTTCAGCTTTCTGAGTGTAAGCAAATATAGGAGACAAGAAGACTAACCAATAAAGACAGTGAAGGAGCCTCAATGGTGTGACATCAGCTGGCCGAATGCCTTCTGTAAAATATTTCTGTAGCTCCCCATTGCCTTCATGATAAAACCTTTCACGGCTCTTTCCATTTGAACCTTTACTTGCTTGCCTGTGAGTAACAGTGATGATGACAGTGACAGTAGTAGCTGACATAACCAAACTTAATGGAGCGCTTGCTTCATTGAGCAGTGGCAGATACCAACAAAATGTTAGTTTTTTGGTTTAGCCATCTCTGTAATGATCCCTTTCATTCTTTACAATATACAAAGGTAATGAATGAACTAACTGGTCGAGGCAATAGTTTTTAATTAATCATGAGTTTTCAGGCTCTGGTATAAAGCATTCATGTATGTTCATTTAATTTCTAAAACAACCCTCATCATCATTTCACAGTTGAATAAACCGAGTTTCAGAGACATTAAGTAACTTGCCTCATGTCACACAGCTGGGTGAGGGATGAAGGCCAGATTGAAACCTGGGTTTGCAGATTCTAAATCTGGTATACTGAACCAGAATACTCTCACGGCCTTATAGAGGATCGATTGGGTTCTCTGATTTTAAATAAAGATGACTCACAAACAGAGGATATCAGTATCAGCTGTGGTCTGCAGATGTGTGCTATTTGGTTTATTAAACATATTTGATTTGGAGGCTTTTTTTTTTTTTTTTTTTTTGGTGGTTGGGGAGGGGAGCTACCCTGTTTGCTAAAGGCCCCATTTGTCACTGGGCTACTTCACGCACCCAACTTCCCTGCAAGGGAACATACTTGTGTTAATAACTCTCATCCAAAAAGTCAAGATTAGAGAGTTCTTTCATTCCTGGAGTGTGAAGAGAAACAAAGATTCCACAACCACTTTGCCCCAGGATATTTTGTTACCTTGCCAATAATTTTAAAATACTGCTTGCTTTTAGTTTTAATCCATTTCCTCCTCCCTTGCCTAACCCTATCAATATATAGAACAACTGCTCAGAAAACTGTTGGTTTCCAATAATGCAGTTATTAACTATGACCTTTGTGTCTTGTCTTTAAACCTTCCCCCACATAATCCAGTCTTCCCTTTGACATCTCTGATGGTTAGCTCCTCTTACTGGCAGACTGGTGCCTCTGCCATATTGGAGTGCCATTGCACAGGAAAATTAATACCTCCTTCCAGGATTTATTTAGCTTCTTCTGACACACTCAAAAGAGCAAGGGAACACATGCCTTGCTTTCCCTTGGGAAGGTCAAGTATTCGATGATTAAACTGGTAGGAAGCATTTGAATATCCTCAGTAAACAAGCTTTGTATTAGGCACATTGATTTTTTTTTTTTTTTAAGTTCTTCATTGCATTTGTTTTCAAAGTTAGTTTGAGAGAGCTTTTACCAGTTACTCGGAAGTTGTGTGCCATTATTGCTTTCCTTGTTGCTTAAAAAACAAAAAAAAGAATTTAAAATCAGCTACCAACTCTGGATTTTTCTTTTTCAGATGCAAAAGAAATTGTTTTAAAAGCCCAGATCTTAGCTGGAGGAAGAGGAAAAGGTGTCTTCAATAGTGGTTTGAAAGGAGGTGTTCATTTAACAAAAGAGTAAGTCTGGAGGTTGTTATTCCTTGTCTTTCGGCCAAGCAGTTATGGAAGATCTTGCTCAAGATTGAAAGGCACACTGAGGATGCTTGTGGTGGGGTAGGAGCGGGCCAAAGTAACTAGAACAAACTGAAATCATAGGTAGAGGGCTCTGGCAGTGGCCTAGTTTCCCTTCTGCTCCCACAAAATGATTTTTCTTACTAATTGGTGAAAACTTGACAGTCCTTCTCTCCTAGACAATCAATGATTCGTCATAAATGTTGGAAATGATACCACTTCCAACTGAAATGCTACTTCCATAATGTCACTCCTATTCAAGAACCTGCAGTGACTCCCCATTACCAGTGGCATCTGGGGTACCTCCCCTCTGATAGTCCAAGCCTTCCTTTATTTGAGCCTGTCTTTTCACCTTCATCTACTGTGTCTTGTAGCACTGAACACTTTCCTCTCCTCCCTGTTCCTGTCACACACCTTTTTACTATTTACTTTGATCTTTACCCTCTTCCTATCCCTCTCATTGTTCAATATCTTCCCAGTTTTCCGCTGCCGGATCTTCAGTCAACTCTTATCTGATTCTGGTATGCATTTTAGCATTATCTCTTTACTATGACTGTAACTTTTTTGGGTGAAGAGGTCACAAAGCATCTTTTGTTTCATTTATTCATTCATGAACTCATTTTTATTTTGCTCTCAGTGAACCTCTAGTACAGTGCTAAACACGCAGCACATAAGCAGAAAGACCCATGGATTTTGTGAGGGTGAAGGTGAACCCTTTGCAGTGTAGACATGAGACTCTGTGTAAGGACTCTGCTTTAAAATGATTTTCAACAAACATTCATTTTCTCTTTGTTTTCTCTTTCTCTTAGCCCAAATGTTGTGGGACAGCTGGCTAAACAGATGATTGGGTACAATCTAGCGACAAAACAAACTCCAAAAGAAGGTGTGAAAGTTAACAAGGTAATATGGATGCTTTGGGTCATTTTCTATGTATGTGTTAAAAAATAGAAAAGAAACCCATCTTTTAGTTTTTGACAAAATCTAATGAAATACTGCTCTTTGGCAATGTGCCATTTTATTTTTTAAAGCTCATCTAATCTGTTTAGTAAGTGGTATGTCTTTGAAGAGAAATAAAAAGGGCTCTATGATAGTAATATTATTTATTATCATTAGCATTTAGCAAAAGTGGGTGACGGTGAGTGACCAAGCAATGGCTGTCCCTCTGAGAACACAGTTGTATTCTATTTAGTTGAGAAGTGCTTGCTATGACAGCCTTATACTCAATGAGGTACATTCGCTGCTCCCACACAGTGGCCCTCCACTCCAGGTGTGTCTGTCAGAATTACCTATTGTGGTTGTTTTTCTAAATGCCCCATTCCTTATTTTGGGATGACTACAATTTTGAGCCATTTTTATTGCTGGGAGTATATTTCATTAGGAAGATCAGCTGAAGCACCCAAGTATGTATAGTATGTGGACACACACCCCCTCATCCACACATAGAAAATAAAGCTCACAGGAAAGTGGCCTGCCTCAATCATGAAATTGTGAGTGGTAGAGCTGAGACCAGAACCTAACTCTCCCTCCTGCCAGTCTGCCTTTCACCATCCCTTTTGTGTATCCAGACACTAGAACTAGCTATCTGGGTTGCAGAATCCAGTACAAAATAAAAAGGCAGGGGACCCATGTTAAAATTTCAAGACAGCTATTGCTAAACATTAAATCCCTATACAACTACACAGATCACATGTGTCAGCCCTGAAAAGCATCCATGGTTAGAAGGTCCTGTCCTAGCAGCAAATTAGGGTCCCACCTTTTGGGATGGCAGCTGTCTGCTCCATTAACATAGCATCACAGATCAGTGGTCTCTACCAGTGCACCATGCTGCAGGACAGTGCAGTGATAACATGCTGTTTTTACTTTTCAGGGAGAGTTTTGTGGAAAACTCTTAAGTTGTTGTATTTATCAGTATTTAGTTCCATTTTCTTGTGTTAATTTTTGTGGGTACATAGTAGGTGTATATATTTACAAGGTACATGAGATGTTTTGATACAGACATCCAGTGTGTAATAATCCCATTATAGTCCTTTTTCTTGCTATGTAGCAATCTATGATATGGATGTACCTACCACAGTTTGTTTAACCATCATCTGTCGAAAGACATCTGGGTTGGTTCGTTTTTGGTTATTACAAATAAAGCCACTCTGGACATTCATGAACACGTTTTTGATATAAATATAAATGTTCATTTTGGGGGATAATTGTTGGACTATATGGAAGTTGTATGATTAGTTTTCTTAAGAAACTAACGAATGTTTTCCAGCATGGCTGTTCCATTTTGCATTGCCATCAGCAATGTGTAAGTGATCAGGGTTCTCCACATTCTAGCCCGTATTTGGTGGTGGTGGTATTATTTTAGCTATTCTTATGCGTGTGTAGTGATATTTCATTGTGATTTTAATTTGCATTTCCCTAATGGCTAGAGATGTTGAACATCTTTTCATGTGCTTATTCGCCATCTGTAGATTGTCATTGGTGAATTGTCTGTTCATGGATGCTATGGTCTGAATGTTCCCTCCAAAATGGGTGTTGAAATTTAATCCCCATTGTGGTGGCATTAAGAGGTAGAGCCTTTTGGGAAGTGATTAATCATGAAGGCTCTGCCCTCATGAATGGATTAGTGCAAGCTTGTCCAACCAACAG
Organism: Theropithecus gelada; assembly: GCF_003255815.1. NCBI lineage: Eukaryota > Metazoa > Chordata > Mammalia > Primates > Cercopithecidae > Theropithecus > Theropithecus gelada. The sequence goes on from NC_037669.1 coordinate 72,627,984, forward strand.
CCCACAGGCCACATGCATCCCAGGATGGCTTTGAAAGTGGTCCAAGACAAATCTGTCACCTTTCTTAAATATTATGAGATTTTTTTCAATTTTAGTTTCTTAGCTCAATTATCGTTAGTGTATTTTATGTGCAGCCCAAGACAATCCTTCTTATTCTGGTGTGGCCCAGGGAAGCCAAAATATTGGACATCCCTGGTGGTGCCTTATGAAAGGGCTGAAGGGAACTAGCTTAGACCTGTTTTGCATTTCCACTTTCTGCCATGTGAGGATGAAGCAAGAAAGGCCATGTCACCAAATGGCAGTACTTGGACTTCCCAACCTCCAGAACTGCAAAACAATATGTATTCATTTTTTCAACAGGGTCATTTGCAGGGCAAAAGTGTTTAATTTTGATGAAGTCCAATACATCAATATTTCCTTTATGGATTATACATTTTTAGTATCAGGTCTAAGTCCTGTTTACCTTGCCTTACGTAATAAAAATTTTCTCATATTTTTTCTAGATGTTTTATAGTTTTCTGTTTTATATTTAGGTTTGTGATCCATTTTGAGTTAACTTGTGAATAAATTGTGAGACTTAGGTCAAGGTTTTTTTTTAAGGGGCAAGGGGGATATGATATTCAATTGTTCCTGCACCATTTTTTGAAAAGGCTTATCTTTTCTCCATTGAATTGCTTTTACATCTTTGTCAAAATTCAGCTAGGCATATTTCTTTGGGTCTGTTTTGGGGTTCTCTATTTTGTTCCATTGATCTTTGTGTCTGTCCCTCCACCAACACCACAGAGTCTTAATTACTGTATTTATGTAAGTTCTGAAATTGAGTAGAATAACTCTTCTTGCTTTATTATTCTTTTCCAAAACAGTTTTACCCATTCGAGTTCCTATGCCTTTTTATGAACAATCTAAAACAATTTTGTCTTTATGAAAAAATCCTGCTGAAATTTTGATAGGAATCTTATTAAACCTGTGTATGAATTTGGAGGGAATTGATTTTTTGTTATATTAAGTCTTGCAACCCATGTATATGATACGTCTCTCCTTTTTTTTTAGGTCTCCTTTGATTTATTTCATCAGCATTGTATTGTTTTCAGCATACACGTTTGGTATATGTTTTGTTAGATTTACACATACATTTTTCTCTTTTACAGCAATTACAAGTGGCACTGGATTCTTAATTTCAGTGTCCAACATACTCATTGTTAGTTGGTGTTGATTTCTTGTTAAATGGTTGGTGAACTTCCCTAGTGAAACCATGTGAGCCTGGAGATTTCTTTGTCTGTGCCTGTTGATGTTTTTGGGTTGCTGGTTTCTCTAGCACCCAGCACCCTGCCTAAGATTTATGAGGCCAAAGAAAACACAGGAGACTCGCTACCATGCGCTTCCTTGGACCTCAAGCTCCCTAGCTAGTCTCCCTTCTTCTCTATAACTTTCAGAGTCACCTTAAGTTTTATGTGTATATATATATATCCAAGGTTTTTATTTGTACTTAGCAGGAAGAATAGGGAAAAATATGGCTACTCCATTTTCTCAAAAGTAGAAGTCCCCAGATTATAGAAGCTTTTGATTCTAAATTTATTTGAGAAGCTGTTTAAACACATACACACATTTATACACATCAGATATTTGTTTCCTAAGTCTGTGCCAATGTGTTATGTGTTCCTGGGTCTAGTACTAGGGCCCGTGAGACAGCGCTACTCATCATGTGGTCCAGGATTCAGTACCAATAGTGGTTACTGCTCTGTAATGAATTTAAAATTCAAGAATGTACTTTTAATCTTCTCTGTTCATGGGTGTGTTACAAATAGTTTGTGTGCTAGCACTCATCTCCTGACCACAATTCAAGTAGCATGATATTTTTAAGAAAACAGATTCAGTGGTAGATAGGTCAAAGAAAGTTAAAAAGCTTTCTATACCGGTGGACTCCACAAAGAGGATGTGTCAACGTATTCTTGTGTAACTCACAGGTGAAGCTCTTTTGAAATGTATCTAATGGAGTTGCTCAGGGATGAGTGTTTGTGGATTCCGTTTAGATTTCTCTATAACAATTCCTAAAATACTCTGTCATCCTCGGTCATTTGGAAGGCATGATGGTGTCAACAAACTGGTCTTTGTTGTGTAAAATTTCTTGAATTATCTCTTGATAATTATCATTTTCCTGGTGACATTGTCTTAAAGAGTCATACATTATTCCTATGAAGCAAGAGCTGTTTCAGACAGCAGCTGGGCTTCACAAATAGAAATTTGGTGGAATACAGAGCACATCTGTCCACATTTTTGAAGATTAAGAATAGGACTCTTGAATGACACTTATCCTAAAAAATTATAATTTTGTGTTGCCTTTAAGAATAACTACTGAAAGTCATTAAGTATTATTCACTAAACTAACTCTGTATTAGAAAATGAAGTGTTACGTCAGTAGACCTGAAAGCATATACCAAACACATTCCTCATTTTGTATTTTGTGCCAAATTTCCTAAAAAAGCTTTCTCTTCTAGAGAAAGTTTTAGAAGAAATGACTATCTTAATTTCTTAAAATGTTTGTATTAATGTTGATGCTTAGAAAGGCAAACTTTATGTTATTTCTATAAACGACGAGTTGTTATTGTATTTTATAAGGAAAGAATAGGGCTAAGTATTTTTGCTTCAAATATTGTCCTACTCCTCAATCAGAAATTCTAAAAGAATTGACGGTTTCAGGCAGCCTGAAGGCTGAGAGAATTAAGTACTGACTGATGGTTTGACCTTCATTGTTGGTGAGAAAAATCAACTTTAAATCAGAGTGGTTCTGTGCTAATTCTAACACTGTGTGCTGAGAAATAGTTTTTATATACTTATGAACTTCCATTTCTGATAAATCAATAGGAAGACCTGTATGTTTTATTTTTAACTAATGGTAAATTCAAAAAAAGTTTGAAAAAGAGGAGTTCTGTATTCATTCCATTATAGCTTTTTAGATCATCATATATTTATCCCATTTCATGTGACCTAAAACTTAAGTATTTTTGTGGTATCTGAGTAGTTAAAATCTAATGCTACTTAATCCTTAATCTGTAACTTTTTTTGTGGAACCCATCACCAAACTACTTGTAAGAAAAGCAATGTGGCCGGGTGCGGTGGCTAACGCCTGTAATCCAAGCACTTTGGAGGCCCAGGTGGACGGATCATGAGGTCAGGAGATTGAGACCATGGTGAAACCCTGTCTCTACTAAAAATACAGAAAATTAGCTGGGCGTGGTGGCGGGCGTCTGTAGTCCCAGCTACTCGGGAGGCTGAGGCAGGAGAATGGCGTGGACCTGGGAAGCAGAGCTTACAGTGAGCTGAGATCGTGCCACTGTACTCCAGCCTGGGCGACAGAGCGAGACTCTGTCTCAAAAAAAAGAAAAGCAGTGTAACTGCTTTCATTGTTTTCACATCTATTACTGATTATTTATGGGATTGTTTTTATATTCTTTAAATATGCAAGACATCTTTCACTGTTCTCTTTAGGTGTGTAAGTTGGAACAGCCTCTCTCAAGCACTTGGACAGTACTTATCAAAATTTTAAATATTCACAGTTTAAAACCTAGACATTTCACTTTTAGGGTACTTATCTACAGGGATACTAAAAGTAATGAACAAAGATATATGTACAAAAATACTCACTAAAGTGACATTTTAGGAAAATTGAAGTTCATGTAAATGTCTATCAGCAGGCCAGGAACCATGACTCGTGCCTGTAATCCCAACACTTTGGGAGGCCGAGGCGAGTGTATTGCTTGAATCCAGGAGTTTGAGACCAGCCTGGGCAACATAGCGAGACCCCATCTCTACAAAAAATAAAGCAAAAATTAGGTGGGTATGGAGGCACGTGCCTGTAGTTTCGGCTACTCAGGAGGCTGAGGTGAGAGGATCGTTTGAGTCTGGGAGGTCAAGGCTGCAGTGAGCCATGATTGTGCCATTGCATTCCAGCCTGAGAGCAACATAGCAAGACTGTCTCAAAATAATAATAATAATAAAATAAAAGCAGGAACATGGTTAAATAAATATTGTCATATAAGTACCATGTAATCACAATGAAGAGAGAAGACCTTAGCAAGATATTTAAGTTGTAGTATTAAGATTTAAAAAAAAAGGCTAGGTGTGGTGGCTTATGTCTATAATCCCAGCAGTTTGGGAGGCCGAGGCAGGTAGATCACTTGAGGTCAACAGTTCAAGACCAGCCTGGCCAACATGGTGAATCCCCATCTCAACTGAAAATACAAAAATTAGCCAAGCATGGTGGCAGGCACCTGTAAGCCGAGCTACTTGGGAGGCTGAGGCATGAGATTCGCTTGAACATGGGAGGCAGAGGTTGTGGTGAGCTGAGATCGTGCCACTGCACTACAGCCTGGGTGACGGAATGAGACTCTGTCTTAAAAAAAAAAAAAAAAGAGATTTAAAAAAAGAAAGGCATCCTAGTGTGTATAATATGCTTCCTGATGATTCCATTACTGCAATGCTTGCAGATACATAGAACAGGACTAGAATGTTAGCAGTGGTTTTCCCAGTGGGGCTGTTACATGCAGTTCAAGTCCTACAGAGCAAAAGGGCACCTGGCTGAGGCAGTGAGTCCCCAGTCACTCATGGAATTGAATGACATTCTTCCATCCCACTTGTCCCTTGCCCAGTCATGGTCCTGGCAAGTGACCACATACTCCCAGAGGAAGGGGTGCCTTTTTCTAGTTATCACAAAGGTTCCTGCTAGGCTCCTATCTGCGCTGACTTCTGGGGCCCAAGGGGTTTGTTTGAGGTAGAGCTATGTGGCAGGGGGCTGCTTTCGCTTTCTCATTTATATATTTTTGGTATTGTTTCCATTATTTTTGAACAAGTAAATATTCTGTTTGTAAATTAAAAGAAAGTATAAAACAAGATAAAATATAGTGATCAAAGAGACAGAAATATACAAACATATGAAGTATCAGACATACTGTAAAAGAATCCGTCTGTGGCCATCATACTTGGTTTTCCACCAGAGAAATCTGAGAAAAGTTAGTGTAGTTATATATATATATATATATATATATATATATATATGTACTGTTAATATCTCAAATGAAAATAACAGCCACTTCTCTAGAGTATTTCTTAAGCGACACAGTTTCTTGAGGAAGGAAACAAAGAAGATTAAAGTGGGAAGGTTCCTTGAGGCAAACCAAATGCGTGTCACTTGAACAAGTTAACAGGATCAATTAAGGAGGTGAAAATGGGCATTGTGTGTACCATGAGAGCAGAACTCTCAAAGCTCTGCAAACTCACTCACTGGGCTTTAAGAGCCTGAAAATGAAGCCGTTTGATTGGTGTAGCAAGTTTGTATAGATTTCCAAGTAGAAATCAGCTTAATGCTGAATTAATTTGACTTTCCCACTAATGTGGTAGGTGATGGTTGCTGAAGCCTTGGACATTTCCAGAGAAACCTACCTGGCAATTCTGATGGACCGGTCCTGCAATGGCCCCGTGCTGGTGGGCAGCCCTCAGGGGGGCGTCGACATTGAAGAGGTGGCTGCTTCAAACCCAGAGCTCATTTTTAAGGTATGTTTAAATTCCTGGCTATGCGCTATTAATTGATTGTTATTGTAGAAGATGTTAAATATTTAATGTGGAGTCTAAGGCCAGGAGCAGTAAATCTGTCTCTACAATTTAAGGTATGAAGATGTTGAGCCCTTTTTCTTTCTAAGTATCCAGTTGAAAGTTGAGTGGAATCAAGGTATTTAGTGTTCAAGGACTTTTTGTCTTTGCTTTTCCCATCCTTCCTTCTTTCCTTCTTCCTGCCTTTTCTTCCTCCCTGATTCCTTTCCATCCAATCTTCCTCAAGAATTAACCAATGGGAGAGGACTGCTATATTTTCATTTCTCATGGTTAACTCTCTTTCATTTAATATTATATGTGATCTAGAAATTCTCTCCTAGGAGATGAATGAATTCTCTTTTAGTAGATGTACTAGAAACTGCCTTGAGATCTCTCAGTACTGTTGATGTAAACTAGAATCTTTATGAAGTCCAGATTCTGTCAGTTTTTTTCAATCCTTGAAATCTTGACTCATTTATTGATATTAAGATTAGTTTCAAGTCAGAGATGTAAGATCAGATTTAATCAGAGCACAAGTTTCTCGAAGTCTCGAAACCTCATTTTTAAATCAGTAAAATGAACATGGGGTGATTTCTACCCTGTGGGATTATAAGGATTAAATGAGGTGCTATGTATTAAGTGCTTCTTAACCTACCTCAGCTATAAGGAGAAAAACGTAAGTTTTCAGAACTAAAATTCAAGCTTCTAATCTGGGTTCTTGGGGTCAAAATTGCATTAAAATTTTCCACCAGAAACATTCATTATTTCTTTTAGAAAATGATTTTTGGTTTCCCTTTGAAAAGGGGAGATTTTATTTCTTAAATCTCTTTGTCTAAATAATGTACAATAAACACCCACTTAGCATCCTCAACAGGTTCTTGGAAACTTCGACTTGAATGGAAACGATGTATAAGGAAACCAATGTTACCATACATAGGCTAATTGATATAAACAAGAGTTAAGTTCCTATGGCATATTTCTGCTCACAAAAACATCACGCAACTCCTAAATAAAGACCAACACACTTCTAATGTTACACATTATAATAAATAGGAGCTATGTATACATTTCAGAAAGATTTCATAAGAACAAGTAAGGTAATTATTTATCCAGTTATTCCAGCTCAGGGTCTCTGATGGCTAGAGCACAGGGTACAAGCAAAGAACCCACCGTGGATGGGACACCATCCCATTGCAGAGCACACTCACACACCACACCCGCACCCGCATCACACCCACACCCACTCAGACTGGGACTGTGTATACAAACCGGTTGACCTAACCTGTACAGATTTGGGATGTGGGAAAAAACCGGGGGACCTAGAGAAAACCTACTCAGACAAGAGGGGAATTTGTAGACTCCACACAGACAGTGGCCTTGGCTGGGAATTGATTTTTTTTTTCCTCAACCTTATAACAAAACAACCTTGAATGAAGTAATGTTATTTGAAGACCTACTGTACTCATACTTCAGTGATTGCTTTTAAAATATTTTCACTAATGTTATATATTTAAGTTAATTACCTTGGAAACTGAATTGAGACTTTACATGCAGACTTACCGATAACACCTAGCTGTTTTCAAAGTTCACATTATTTAAAGCAGGCCATTCCATTTGTTAAGAGGATGCATGAAATAATGTATAATGACAGTGCTTGGTGTCTTTGAGACAATAGCATTTTGTAGAGCTAAGGTATCAGTAATCATTATCATCAATAGAGTGCTTAAATCATAAAGTAATATTTAACCTATCTATGACAGGCTTTAAACTTAACTAATAGTAGGCAGGAAAACCTCACTTTGGAGGTCTTCCAAAAGATGTCATAAAAATTAACTGACTAAATATTCGTCAATGCCATCTGTATAGTAATTAAAAGTGAAAACTGGCATCAGAGTTTCTTGTCAGCATGCCACCATGAGGAATTATATAGTTTTTGGAAGAGCTGTTTTATAGATGGTCTGCTAATTAAAACATACCCTACAGGCATCTGCGGTAGCCCTGCTCAGAGATCTCTGGATAGGTGCCACACTTTAATTACTCATTTGCAAATAAATACAAAGCATTTTCTTTGGAGGTTGTAAATCTTCTCAGTTGACTGTCTAAATTTCGTTTATTTGATTTATTTTTTACTAGGAGCAAATTGACATTTTTGAAGGAATAAAGGACAGCCAAGCTCAGCGGATGGCAGAAAATCTAGGCTTCGTTGGGCCTTTGAAAAGCCAGGTATATAAGCCATTGGGGGATGGTGTGTCTGACTTGTTTCAGAAAACATTTGGGAACTTGCTTCATTGCCTCTAGTGTTTGTGATTACCAGGAAACAGGATTATTTATTGTTTTCTAATTTCTTCTTCCAGCTGTTTATGATGAAGAAAAATATTTCCCTGATGTTTTAAAAGAGGATGTTTATGATGTGTCTTTGAATGTATTTTGGTATGTGTGTGCATGTGTATTGCATGTGGACACATACACTTTATGATGGATGGTAATCTGTATTTTTTCTGTAGCACTGCTGGTACTTAGCTACCTGGCAGGTAGGTGTGTGATTCAGCTCATTCAGACTTTAGTTTCATCTTCTATAAAATGGGAATGATGACAACTCCTGAGAGGCTTATTGTGGGGATTCAGTAGAATAATGTGTGAAAGTCCTTATAGTGCTCCATAAAGGTCCGTTCTTATTGGTATTAATATTAATAATACATGTTATTTAGCTAATTGCTATTCTTTCATAGCTAATGGGCATTTGAAATGAATATTGATGGCATAAAGTTGATGTTTTATTGAGAACAGCTTAAAATATATCAGTTTTGTAGTAATATCCCTTGGCTTCAAAGACCAAAACATTGGCCTCAGAGCTGTTGAGGGACAGAATCTGTCCTAGCATTGTGCCCTGTTCTGCCTTTGGTCCAGCGCATGGCACCTGATTATGTGTCTAGCGGAGCAAGCTTCCTAGTCCCACAGCTAAATCAGATAAACTTACTTTTTCCTTCCTCTGTTACTCAGAGAGGCCACCTTAATGGCCCTAGATTGTGTGCATGTGTGCATGTTCTCTGGCCTGGGACTTTATGGAGAGGTTACAGAGTATATCCTTTGGTTAGGCAGTACTATTCCCATAAGACAGTAGATGATGCACTGTTTTCTTTCTGTCTTGTCTTTTTCTTTTGATTGACTCTCTCTGGAAGTTTAATGACAACAGTAGGCAAGTCAAAGAGGGGTAAAGCAGAATAAGGTTTTTTAAAAAATGCTTTAATGAAGAGAAACTACTTACTTGAAAATGAATAAAGGCTCACTTTGAAAGCAAAAGGTTGAAGATAGTAGAATGGGACAGGGTCATCTGGAACTCAACCTTAGGATGAGAGAGAAAGGGCCAGGATTCAATGGACAGTTAGAGGAACTAATTGCCATTTCTGAGACTAGCAAAGAGATGCCAGGAAAGTGATCTGTTGAAAGGAAGATCCTGGAAGATTCCTGAATATGTGCTACAGTGGTTGGTTTCATCTCCTGCAAATGAGGATACCAGCTACATTAGCCATTCATTTGATGTTTATTAAGGGGCTTCTCCTGTGGCAGTGGTGGTCACCAAGAGCCCGTTTTCCATACAGCCACTGTGGTCAAGCTGCACTGTCCAGCAGTCAGCTCCAGAATGTGTGCAGTTACCCTGTCTGCCTCCTCCATATCACTTTGGACATCTCTATTTCTCTTATTTATTTGCAGTCACCTTTGCTAGATCCTAATCTTTACCACGGCAGGGACTTTGTCCATCCTACTCAATGCTGTGTTGCCAGCAGCTGGCAAAGTGCTTGGCATCTATTTTTATTGCCCAAGAAACATTTGTCATGTGCCTGACTACGTGAAACAACACATCTAGTTGTCCACTTTGAAGAGGTTCCTAGAGCCTCAGCAATAGGTGGCTTTTCATGACAGAAAAATAAATCTGGAATGGGCAAAATCTGCTGACCACATATTTAAAAGCTCAGGAGGTGAACATAATAGAGAGTTCTAGAGAAGTTAATAACAGTATAATGTACATCACAAGATACTCCCCCCTCACTACATATTATAAGAGAAAATTAAGAGTTATTTATAGCTCTTAAATGGCTTACTCTTGTTTTCCTAGTACCTGAAACACTCTAGGTTTTAAATGAGTTACCTACGGAAGGAAGATGAAAATGTGAGAACTCAGGGGTCAGTAAGTGGCCATATTGTCAGTATACCTTTGAATTAATTTATCGAGGAAAGGAAATAAAATGTTTTAATTTGTTTTTTTTTTTCTTTTTTCACTGCTAACTCCATGAAAGGCTTTAAATCATTTTCTCAGCAGGTTGGAGTGAGCACTGATTGGGTGCTGCTCGGGCTGTTATGCCCTGGGGAACAGAGACAATGAAAAATAACTATTGTTCCTCAGGGGCTCACAGACCAGTGGACATCTGCCTGCTGGCTGAGAGGATACAGGAAGAGGGATGGATAAAGGAATGTGAAGGAGAGAGCAGGGGCAGAGGGAGAGAGAGGTTGATCTCAGCTGTAGACATGTTGGAAGTTGTTCATCTAGGGACACGTAAGTGTATTTCTACAGTAGAAGGGATATATGGCTTGGGAGCTCAGGGAAAGCTGTGCATTGGAGTTGTAGGCTTGGGAATCTGTGCTTTATGGGGCTTGCTCAAGCTGTGGGGATTAGTGAAATGCTCTAGAGAGCCAGTGTACAATGAGCAGATGGGACAGTGTAAAAGGAAAAACATTTAAACAATCATCAATGATCTTTTCCTAAAAAATTGTATCTTAGAGGCCCCTTAGGTTCAGTGTGACTTTGAAAGTTATTTAATCTAGGATGTGGTTTAGGCATTTGGAGGTACCTCACTCATGGTTGAATATCATGTAAGATGATAGTCTTGTAAAATTATTAATATCGTTCCTGTGACTCATGCCTGTTGTCTCTAAAATGTGATTAATATTAGACACAACAAAAATAAAGATGATATCTTACTTTTCATAAAATTACCAAGTATTTGTTCCCAACTAAAGTCTATTTCTGTGAGAATTTGTTGAAAAACGTTAAGACATAGAAAAGCTTAATATAGTAGTTCCCCCTTATCTGTGGAGGATACGTTCCAAGACCTCCAGTGGATGCCTGAAGCTTACCTGCTACCAAACCCTACATATACTCTTTTTTTCTGGATATCTATACTTCGGATAAAGTTTAACTTATAAATTAGGTACAGTAAGTTTTAACAACAATAATAACATAGAACAATAGCAATATACTGTAATAAAAGTGATGCGAATATGGTCTCTTTCTCAAAATATCTCATTGTACTATACTCACCCTTCTCGCAATGATGTGAGATGATACAATATCTACATGGTAAGACCTGGGGTGAGTGATGTGAGCATTACGATGTAGCATTGGGCTACTCATGACCTCCTGGCAGTAATTCAGGAGGGACATCTACTTTGGATGATCGTGGATCATCAAGCCATGGGTGTCAGTGGCTGGATGTCAGGAACAGATAATGTCAATGGTTGGGGATCCTGGATAGTTGAAGGTTTTTCACGATAACCTTTTAGAAGAACATCATAATTAGAAGTTTGTCTCTTTCTTTTTAATTCATCAAAGTGTGGCTGTAGAGGTTGTAATCTGTCAGTGACTTTAGTGCTGTGTTCCATCCAAGGATCTTAGTCCATAATTTTGTCCTTCCCATTTAATAATTGGACTCACAGTAGATCATGGTTAACTAAAACCACAGAAAGGGAAACTGAGGATAAAGGGGGTCTATCATATGACTGAAACTTACAAGTTTGTCAAGTGTGTCTTAATTATCATCTATACTGTTAGTTTCTGAAAACATGAGTGCCATGAATTGTCAACATGTGCCTCTAGGATTTAGGCTGATGAAAGATCGGATGCTCCAAGTCAGTGTAAGATCACTAACACCTCTTGAAGTGGTTTGTACTTCTGGCTAGATTTGAGAGCCGTATGTGAATATTGATGATAATTTCTGGAATGCAGGAAAGATATTTAAAATTCTTAACCTGTTGAGACTTTGTTTTGATTAATAGACGATTTATTTCAGCAAGAATACACATAGTCATCATTGCCAGACTTAGATGTTAAGTGTTCGATCCAATTTGCCTTCCTGGATAATTTTTTCTTTCCTATCTCTGTCAGTTTTGAAATCATAAAACGAGAAGAAGAGGTGCCTAATTCCACACAAAGCTCCCAAGAGTGAGTTTTTAGGGGTGAAATTAGGATAGACATTTGCTGATCTTGCATAGGTCAGGGATATTCAATGATCAAGGCAGGATATTCAATGAGCTGTCAGCGGTTAGGGTCGTTGTACTGAAGCAAGTACTCTCCCGTTTCAGCTGGGCTCTTATGGCCAACCGCTTGGCTTGCGCCCACTGGGTTTCCAGGGATATGTCATATTCCACTGGGTGGAGGGTTGAGGGTGGAGTGGCCAGGCATGATGGAATAGACTTTGGGAACAATATCTTGGTGATGCAGCACACAACTGTGCCTGCGTGGTTCTGAGGCCCTTCCTCATTATGCTCCTGTTAAGACATTTTTAAAGATTTTTATAAACTTGTCAGGTTTTCATTTACATATATTTGATTTTACAGATCTTAATTTTTAAAAATTGCTTAATAGACAAAATAATAGTTGGTGGCAAAAGTGCAGAAAACCTTTGTACACAGTGGTTATGAGCTGAGAAAGTAATGGCAATAGTAAGCGACTGACTGCAAGTTGACCAGGAGAATGTTCTCTTTGACCTGTGCTTATTTTAAACATTTGAACCCATGTAGAAAGCAGGAAAGCTAATTTCAACTTGCCACATGCCATGCCATTCCATGTCACACCTGGTCACACTTACACATTCTGTCTGCCTAGCCCTTATAACCATTTAGTGTATAGCCTCTGGAATAAGACATCTTACAAGAGTTTGTCATTGTGAGAGCTACAAGGGAGAACCAGCTTGGTTTGGAGATATCTCCAAGATCAAATTATGTTTTAGTCTTGCTCAAAAAATTACAGTCTGGCTTTGCACAACAGTAAAAATTAAAACAGAAAATATCCCCAAAATGCTGTGCTACTGTATAATTACAATGGGATTAATGTGTGGAAAACACAGGCTTGTACTAAACAAAGTTGGTGTAGGCTTAAGAAGTTCTGAAACAGTTTAAGTGTATATCTGTGGATGAATTCATAAACAAAATGTGGTATATACTATAATGGAACTTTATTGAACCTTGTAAAAGAAGATTCTGACACATGCTGCAGTATGGATGGGGCTTGAGGATATTGTGTTAAGTGAAATAAGCCAGTCACAAAAAGACAAACACTGGATGATTCCACAGGTATCTAGTGTATGTATATGTGCATATTCTTTATTTTATGTATGTATGTATCTAGATATCTCTAATATCTATATGTCTGCTATCTATAGATATCTATATATGTGTGTATATATATAGAGAGAGGAGTGTGTGTGTGTGTGTGTGTATATATATATATATATGGGGAGATGGAGAGCGAGACAGAGAGAGAGATGCTATCTAGAATAGTCAAATTTATAGACACAAAATAAAATGATGTTGCCAGAGGCTGCGGTAAGAGGAGAACGGTAAGAGGAGAACAGGAGTTTGTTTAGCGATACAGAGTGAGGGAAGATTAAGAAGTTCTAGAGATTGGTTACACAACAATGTGAATATACCAACTTGACCCTGCAGAACTGTGTAGACACTTAAAAATGGTTGAGATATGGTGAATTTTATGTTTTGTTTATTTTATCACAGTTTTTAAAAAAGTTTTGAAGTAGCTGGATTAGATTATACATATGTATATATATATATGTACCCAGAAGTTATTTCTATTATATAGTCCCCCTAGTCCCCCTTAGAATTGAATTTATCTTTAATTCAACCAATATTTATCAAGTATTGACTCTGCAGAGGTTGTATGACGACAGTGGATGCCAAAGTGCCCAGGCTACATAAGATGCCTGCCCCATGCAACTCACATTGCAAGCTCACATTGATGACCTAGAAAACCCCCTAAAATACAAAAAATATTCAGCAGTGAAGTATTTACTGGCTTCACACTTTAACTCAAATTTTATTTGGATTAAAAAAAATGGAAACATTAAATAAAGAAATTATAAAGAATACTAGAAAAAATAATGGGAGAATTTAAAAAAAATATTCTCAGAATGGGACTAGCCTTTTAAAAGTCTGACACAAAGCCAGAAGCCATATAAGAATGACATTATTGTGAAATTTCCATGTGGCAAAACTAACAAAAGAATGTTCAAAAGGTAAATGTTAAAGGGGCTGAGGCAGGGGGATTACTTGAGACCAGGAATTCAAGAGCAGCCTGGGTAACATAGCGAGACCCCCATCTCTAGAAGAAATTAAACTAAAAAAATTAGCTGAGCCTAGTGGCATGTGCCTGTAGTCCAGCTATTTGAAAGGCTGAGGTGGGAGGATCATCTGAGCCCAGGAGTTCAAGGCTGCAGTGAGCCATGATTGTGCCAGTACACTCCAGTCTGGGTGACAAAGCAAGACTCTCTTGTACACACACACACACACACACACACACACACACTCTTCCTATAAATTAATAAGAAAGAGATCAAAATCTCAACAGGAAAATAGGCAAAATTCACAGAAAAAAATAAGATATCTCTTAAACTCATAGAATAATGTGCAAACTCATTCGTAATAAAATAAATTAAAACTATATGTGAGTGTACTCATCTGTTCTCACACTGATAATAAAGACATCCCTGAAACTGGGTAATTTAAGAAGGAAAGAGGTTTAATTTACTCATAGTTCCACATGGCTGGGGAAGCCTCACAATCATGGTGGAAGACGAAGGAATAGGGAAGGGACTTCTTGCATGGTGCAGGCAAGAGAGCTTGTGCAGGGGAAACCCCCTTTATAAAACCACCAGATCTTGTGAGACTCATTCACTATCATGAGAACAGCATGGGAAAATCCTGTCCCCATGATTCAATTACCTCTCACTGGGTCCCTCTTGCAACACGTGGGAATTATTACAATGCAAGGTAAGATTTGGGTGGGGACACAGAGCCCAACCATATCAGTGAGATACCCTTTTTCACCTAACCCACTGGCAAAGATACAAATGGCTAATGACTGTGAATTGGAAAATAGTGTCTCTGATAATTTTCACTTTTTAGGAGTGGAAATCAGGGACGACTTCTATCAAGAACAATTTAGGCCAAGCGTGGTAGCTCACACCTGTAATCCCAGCACTTTGAGAGGCCAAGGCGGGTGGATCATGAGGTCAGGAGATCGAGACCATCCTGGCCAACATGGTGAAAACCCGTCTCTACTAAAATACAAAAAACTAGCCGGGCTTGGTGGCACGCCTCTAGTCCTAGCTACTCGGGAAGCTGAGGCAGGGGAATCGCTTGAACCCTGGAGGTGCAGGTTGCAGTGAGCCCAGATCGCGCCACTGCACTCCAGCCTGGCAACAGAGCAAGATTCCGTCTCAAAAAAAAAAAAAAAAAAAGAACAATTTAGCAGAATCTTTTGGTGTTTAAAATGGCTATAGTCCTTTTTGCTTCACTCTGGGTAATTTATCCTACAAATGTTTAATCAAGTGTATGTTAAATATCCAGAGATAAGTAAGGCAGTGCTGTAATGTCAACCTATTAGAAACAATGCAAATGGTCATTATTTAAGTGAAAGGTTAAAGGAATTATAGCACATCAATACAGTAAGATATTATTTAGTCAATTAAAAGGATATGCTTGATCTACCTGTGTTGCTGATGAAGTGTCTCTAAAAATCTGTTAAGTAAAGAAATGAGGCATAGGAACAAGTTTGCTTTTTTAAGACAGATGAAGGAGGAATGCATACTGTCTTAGGCATAGAATATCTCTCAGATGAAGGGCACATTTATGAGTGTGCTGCCACTGGGGGCCTGTGTGGTTGAATGGTACAATCAGGGAAAACCCTTAAGTTCTTTGGGAATTTTGTATCATATACACGTGTTATCTACCCATACAAATATTTAATATTAAAAATACGTAATCATACTCGTTATGTGGGTTCTTTTATATCTACTGGGCCTCAAATTTGGATTTAAAGATGTTTGTAGGTAAACATAAAATACATTAACATAGCATGAATTAAATCTGGAGTTCTTCAGCCAAATCTGGAACCACCTGCAATATTTACACCAGGGGGGATTTACTTTAGGGATGCGTTCATAGGTGCTGCAAGAGCTGAGTAGTTTAAAAGTGGACAGGGCCGGGCGCAGTGGCTCACGCCTGTAATTCCAGCTCTTTGGGAGGCCAAGGCGGGTGGATCACGAGGTTAGGAGATCCAGACCATCCTGGCTAATATGGTGGAACCCTGTCTGTAATAAAAATAGAAAAAATTAGCCGGGCGTGGTGGCGGGCGCCTGCAGTCCCGGCTACTTGGGAGGCTAAGGCAGGAGAATGGCGTGGACCTGGGAGGCAGAGGTTGCAGTGAGCCGAGATCCCGCCACTGCACTCCAGCCTGGGCGACAGAGCGAGACTCTGTCAAGAGTGGACAGAAAGGCAACCTAGAGCATATCCATCCGCATGCTCCAGGAACAAAAATGAGGCAGTGGTGTTACTGGGCCTTAGATACAGAAGCTAGAACCCTGGTGGGCTTCTCCAGTGGGAGCAAGAGCCAGAGGAGGAGGTGCTGCCCAGACAGAAAGAGAGGAGTGGAAGTACCCTGGTTCTTCCCTTCTTCCCACCTCCATCTCTCACCGCTGCTTCTCATTGGCTGGCCCCAGCTGGAAACCAGCTGACCCAGGAACATAGAAAGCTTAGCCTGTAAGCGTCAGCTTCCCTGATATACAGAGTAGAGTTGGAGAACTGAAAATGGATCTGCTGCAAATAATCCAAGGCTGGCACAATGAGTGAAATGTGGCAGTGGGAAAACTTTGGCTTGGAAAATGGAGCCGGGAATGAGACTGATACCTAATTCTTCTCCATGATCGACCCTCTTGCTCTGTGCATCACATGCTCCTTTCGTTATTGACAGGAGCTTTCTAGGGTGGGGGCATGGCTCATTCATGTTCTCATTTCTAGCGCCAGCTCTCAGGATACCAGCCAGCTGTGTCATAGGCAGTGAAGAAATGTTGGTTGAAAAGAATGAATGAATGAGCGAATTTCAAGCAGAGTGAGAAAAATGAAGTCAGGGCATAACAGGGTGACCTTGGATATTGCCCTTTGTGGTTAATGCCTTTGGGACAAGCTATTTTCAGTTTGAATTGTGCTGTTCAGTGACTACACTATTGAACACTTTCATCTTCCTGTTTTGCAACAATTTTCGTTAGACACTCAGTAATTGTTGTTTCACAGATTATGGGTTGGATTGATTAATATAATAACTGTTTTATTTCAGCACAATAAGGAAAATCTAGTCATTATAAACTCTCAAAATCATGTTTACCTTTTACTTAAATGGAACTTGTTTGTATTAATGATTGTAGCTTATATTGCAGCATAACTCTGCTAATAGAGACATGATAATTTACAAAAAGATTAACAACGTTTTAGGCCGTACTGAAAATATTTTGTTTTCTTGATAATGGTCTCTTCTGGTGTCTGGAGGAGAGTTGAGCAATTCCTTTTAATGAATAGCAGCGGAAATTAAAATAATTATGTTTTTCTGTTTTTCCCTTCAGAAAACCTAACTGAAAATAAAGACATAACTTGCTATTTTTAAGGTTTCATTAATCCAGCAAAATAAATTTTCTTTTACTGCTTTGGTGTAATTCCATTTCACTTGATCACATTTAGGCTGCAGATCAAATTACGAAGCTGTATAATCTCTTCCTGAAAATTGATGCTACTCAGGTGGAAGTGAATCCCTTTGGTGAAACTCCAGAAGGACAAGGTAAGAAAAAAAAAAAAGAATTGAGAAAACAAATGAATGTATTATAATTATTTATGCAAACTATAAATTGCACAAAAGACTGTAGCAGCAGCTTTGCATAAATTTCTTACAGTAATTTAATTTCTGCCATAGTTTGAAATGCTCCCATGATGCAGTTGAACATTTCAGCACTTAGGTTTGTTTGTAGCCAAATGCCAGGGCTCTAAGGAAGCTACTAAAGCTACTGCTTGTTTTACTTAAAAACATTCAGGCTTGGTGTGGTGGCTCATGCCTGTAATCCCAGCACTTTGGGAGGACAAGACAAGAGGATCACTTGAGGCCAAGACTTTGAGACCAGCCTGGGTAACATATTGAGACCCTGTCTCTACAAATAATAATAATAATCATAATCATAATAATAATAAATTAAAAGAGAAGAAACATTCGTTCACATCTTTCTCTCCACCTTATTTTTTTAAGCCTATCACTGCTGCTACTAACGTAAAGATTTGTGTAGAAGTGGGAGCCACACACTTGGGTATAATGAATGCATGTGCCTTTATGGAACTGGAACTTTTTGAATGTCTTTAGTTTGCCTAAATCTGTATATAATTTCACCTTGTGTTCTGGGCTGGATTTATATCACCTTGGTAAAGCCCCAAGTCCCCCCCAGTTGAGCTCTTTCACCTTACTTGGACAGCAGTTTCTGCTTCAGGCAGGAATAGGTGGCATTTTTGTGGTGAAGGTTCCTCCTATCCATCAGGTACTTATAGAGTATAAATAACTGTTTTATATCTCAGTACCTACCACCACGGCACTGTTTCTTGCATACAGCAAATATTCCATAAGTTCTTATTAATATGGTAGCAAAAACTTGTGAATGCATGTGTGGTAAGGGGTAAAGTGGAGTTCCACACACACATTCACAAGCTTTTGCTATCAAAACCGTGGAATAGCAGATGGATAGGATAGGGATACCAGACTGTAAGCCCCATGAACCTCTCTTTTTTAGTACATTTCACCTCCAGTGTCTTGCATGTTGTCTAGTATGTTACAGTCAGTAAAGAAGAATTTCAATTGAATTGGTAACTGGGGTGAATCATTATGTGTAAACACATCAACTTTTGGACCAAGGCGGATGAGACAATATTTTCTCCTTAGCACATTTCAGTTTCAGAGATTCTGTAGCTAGACTCAGAGAAACTACACTATTATTTCTTTGAAACCCAGAGAGGCCTAAGTATAAATTCTGTATCTGCCATGTTTTGGCTACAGATCTGGGCAAGTTACTTAGCCTGCCTAAGTTTCAGGTCTTTTTTTTTTTTTTTTTTTTCCCCAATAAAATAAGTGGTAGCAATGATGCCTAGCTCATAGAGTGTTGTGAAAATAAGATGAGATCATATGTGAGTAAGCATGCAGTATCAGATACAAAATAGGCTAGTCCCTAACATTCATAAAATGAAATTCCTCTTCTCAGGTAGTCTCAGAGTAGCCCAGGAATGGTATAGATTTTAGACAAGAACAAGCAAAGATTTTATGTTTAGGAAGCCATTGAAAATAATATATTTCATGATTTATACAGATGACCATCCGATATAAATCTGTGCTTGGTCATTTATAGACAAGCCACCTTTTTTCATAAATACTTTTTTAAAAAGTTGCTATGGCTATAAAATTGTGAGTATTTTATAAAGCGAAGAAAGGAAGGGGAAGAAGCTGCTTCTTGAGCTTATATGCCAGGCACTGTGATAAGCTTATACCTATATTCTTTCATATTGTTTACCACAATCCTGAAAATTTAGGAGTTGTTATCCCCATTTTATAGAGGGTTGAAAAACCATTGTAACTGTCGCAGGGGCCAGTCAGAAGTTACAGAAGCTGGGATTTGAACCCATGTCCCTCTGAGTCCAGCATGCATGTTGATTCTGATTCTCCAGACTCAACTGCAGCTACCTGCCTTTTTTCTACTTTCTTCCATTTAAACTACTTATTTGCTTTCATGGACATGACCTAGAAGTAGTCTCCAGTTTGGCAGGGAATACCAGTCAGAATTCATGTTGATAATTAAGTCCAAGAAATGAAGGCAGAGGCTTAACAGAAGTTCTTAAAGGTCATATATTGCTTTTTAAACTAGTATACACAAGCAGCCTGTTTGCTTCATATTAAGAAAAATGGAAATTCAGCTGTAGCTATGGAGTGGGATAAAAATGGCTGCAATACATTTTTTATTCAACCCTTTGGGAAGCAGTCACAAGCTGTGTTCTGGCTTCAGGGAACAGAGGTATGGAAACCTTTTCTGAGAGTGTGTTTACAAAACGTCGTGAGTCTGAAGTTTGATTTTTAATTATTACGAGAATGGAAGTCTTGAGCTTTTTTTTTTAAGGGAATCATCGTAAAACATTCTTTATATACAGTTCATTAAAACATAAGTCTTATGTGATATTTTTAAGAGCAAAATTATCTTTCGTTATTAATTTGTTCATAGTACTATAAAAGTTCAGCGATTGAATTATAATCACAATTAAATGAGTATGTTGGTTTATAACTCTAATGAGCAGTAGTCAAATTAAACCCAATTAGGAAATGGTGATTAATGACCAAATGTACAAATTGATCTTCATCATTATCACAATTCCCTAAACCTATCTTTTATTTAGAAGCTGTAAAAGCAGTCATTTATATTTTAGCAATATTGATAATGTTAATATTTATAATCTGAGTATTCGTTATTTCTGTTTAGATCAGTAGTAGCAGAACATTTCACATTAAAATTTCCACATTGCAACTTTGATTTAATAATTATTCTTTAAATTTAAAAGTTTAAGGAGCTCAGCATCACATTGCACCAGCTCTTTGTTGTTGTTGTTGTTATTTCTTTTTCTTTTTTTTTTTTTGAGACAGGGTCTCTGTCGCCCAGACTGGAGTGCAGCGGTGCAGCCTAAGCAAACTGCAGCCTCCACCTCCTGAGTTCAAGTGATTCTCCTGCCTCAGCCTTCCGAGTATCTGGGATTATAGGTGCCTGCCACCGCACCCAGCTAATTTTTGTATTTTTAGTAGAGATGAGGTTTCACCACATTGGCCAGGCTGGTCTCCAACTCCTGACCCCAGGTGATCCACCCGCCTCGGCCTCCCAAAGTGCTGGGATTACAGGTGTGAGCCACTGCACCCGGCCTGTACCTACCTCTTTGTAGGAAAATTTTTTTGGCCTTCCATTGGTCAGTGAGTGCTATTTTTAATAATTCAGGTTATTGTTCGTATAGTTGTACAGCAAGTGATGCCCTGTTGAGTGAAGAACAAGGGCCTTGATAATATCTATGCTACTAAGTCACCCATAGGGAATTTTCGACATGGAGAAAGAACTGCAGTCCAAGAACTCTTT
Source organism: Theropithecus gelada (assembly GCF_003255815.1). Taxonomy (NCBI): domain Eukaryota; kingdom Metazoa; phylum Chordata; class Mammalia; order Primates; family Cercopithecidae; genus Theropithecus; species Theropithecus gelada. The sequence goes on from NC_037669.1 coordinate 72,648,821, forward strand.
TTTCCTGTGTGATTAATAATCTGATTCAAAAAATATAATTTGACACTACTAACTGCAATGTAGTTTAGTGACTCTTAGCTAGGATTATAATGGTTGCTAATGACAGGAACCTATATTAGCTTTGTTTTTGTCAAAAAGTTATATTCCTGTAACAGGGAAGTCCAAGGTGTGGACTGGCTTAAGGCCTGAAGAGAATCAGGGATTTGCTGGTTCTCCAGCCCTGCTTCCCTCCAAATTGGCTTCTTTCTCAGCAAGGCTCTCAGAAGCTGGCAGCAAAGATGTCTCCCAGTGCTCCATAACTGTCCCTCAGCAGCCCCCTAAATCCCTTCAAATGATTCTGATTGGCCCTGCTTGGATCATATGTCTATGCCCATGCCAGCCACTGAGCAAGAATCATATGGTATAGGAGACATACAGTTTCTTAATGGAAGAAGGGACACTGAGTCAAAACATACCTACCAGAAAGATGGAACCTTATTGAAACAAAAATAAACTGTTAAATAGTCAATAGAAATTAATTGTTATTTTCCTTGTTTGTCCAAATGCAGTGCCAATTCATTCATTAATTCTGTAGCCAAGCAAGAAGCAATGTTTTATCATTATTTACTTATCTACCTGCCCATTCATGTATTCATTCATTCATTTTGCTAGCCACTGTGAGATTTCATGTCATATTTCTTCCCACCTTCAGCCAGCTCTATCTGTACGCAGACTCCTTTCTCTGATGTCTTTAAAGCAAGTTGTACTCCATGGGAAGGGTGGGCATTTTGTTCCCCAGGGAACATTTTTAGTCGTCACAACTTGGAGGCTGTGCTTCTGGCATGTATGACGCTAAACTACAATACACAATACTACATTCCCCGTTCACAGAGAATGACCTCACCCAATCTGTCCATAGTCTAGAGATTAAGAATTTCTGCTTTAGGGCATCTTCATCAGTTGGAAGCTGAAATTCATTCATTGGGCCAAAGAAATGAGATCCAATTTGAAGCAGTGACTATCTGGCTAAGATTTCATGAGAATTAAAGCTGGGTGATCCACAGTTAACTGGCACATCAAATTCCTTTCTTTTTTCAGATTGATTTCCCTAAATAACTACCCTGTTGCTTCTTGTTAGCAAGTGCCCATGTTGTTGGTGGGTGTTTCTCTGTTTCTCTCTTTATACACAAGACTATTTTCAAGAACATTTTCGGTTCTCTACCTCCACTAACCCCCCTACCCACCCCATATCTATTTTCTCTTTTCACAGCCAGTAAAAAAAAGTTCTAAAAAGTATACAACTCTCAGAACATCAATATTTAATGGGAAGTGGGACTAATTTGAAAGTATCAGCATTTTAAGGCCATTTTGGCAAGACGTGTTTCAATAGCACATTATGGTTATTTATCACAAATCAAACGCAGTACATTGCTTGAAGACATTATTTTTCAAACTAATTATGACAATCTTATTTCCTGCTGTTTTTATGTTTCTTTTATGTGTAAGTTTCCCCTCTGAAATCTACTTTTCTTTTGTTTAATTCTGTGACACATTCTTCTGTTAAAATTCTAGGGTCAGAGGCCTCTAACTGCCAGTCATGTTTTCCATCAAGATTGTTGAATTAGCAGCTCACAGAATCTCACACTACTAAACAAAACAACAAAACACCCTATGCATATAAGTACCACAGCTTTCTTTGGTATTTGTTCAGAACGAAAATTCATTTGTATAATCTATCAAGCATGTAACAATGTGCTTTTGATGGTGAAAATTGTTTTATAAATATTAATAGGTATGTTTCTTTCACCCACTTTGTATAAAAAATGGCCTTTGTTCAAGATGAATTTTCTATAGAATTGAGGTTTTATTAATGTGACATTGAAAATCTTAAGGTCCGGACCAAGCTCAGCACCTCTGAAAATGTATTTTGTATTGTTTGTTGTTTGACTAAATGAGAAAGCTAAGGGTTTAAGCAGGCAAGTTTATTTTATTGCCCTGTTGTTGACAAAGACATCAATCCATTTTTAACACATCCGTTCAAGCAGTGCATTTAGAAGGGTCTTACGGGGGAAATAAGCATCTAAGAGTCAGTTAGTATTCAAGGATTAATCTACTCCTTTTGTGTAGACACAGGTTTTTATTTCTTTGTTTGTTATTTTACTTTTTTTTTTTGGTTTTCATGTTAATGGAATGCACTTTTTCTAAGTTTCTCCTTCACTATAAAACATGATACCTGTGTATCTATAACTTGGTTAAGACAAGTGGATACAAGTGTGAGAATTGTGACTTAGCAGGGATTGGTAAACTTTTTCTGTCAAGGACCAGTTAGTAAATATTTGGGGGTTTGCGGGCCATACAGCCTCTATTGCAACTACTGACCTCTGTTTTTGTCTTGGGAAGGCAGCCATAGGCAATATGAACAAGGCTGTTATCCATAAAAACAGGGCTGGCTTGAGGGCCTTAGTTTGCTACCCTTGGCTTAGATCTTCATTTGGAGCTGCTCTGTACTAATCTTTAGCCTTGGCCTTATGCACAGGTGTGATATCATTTGAGAGTCACCAACAGCCTGTTTTACCCTCATCTTTTAGACAAAAATCTTGCTTTCTACTATTTATGATACCTAAAATGCCAACTATTAATATTCTTCCTTTGGGAAAATTCTTATTTATTCAGAAGATGGCTTTTTATTGAAAACATGGGTAACCTGTACATACGTAAAATATGGCTGACATTTGCTTAGATTTGCTTTAAACAGAAATCTCATATTATAAAGGAACAGATAACTTTTATTGTTAGGAAGAGAGGAGAGTTCTGTAGCCTGGGCTGCAATAATGAGAAGCTCTTAAGCATAAAAAAGCATGTGCATATCAAAGGGTGGTGTGGTCATCTAATAACCTGCTAGGACCCACTGTCTAGGAAGCTAAGCGCTTTGCATACAATCTCTCCTGCCACCAACACCTAGAGTAGAACATACTCTGATCCCCATTGTATAGACAAGGCTTGGGTTTAAGAGAAGTTAATGTGCTGAGGGATGGCTGGCTAAAAAGTGCCAAGAGTTGTCATTTATACCCTGGTATTTTTGATGCCAGTCTACATTAAGTGGTCAAGTTCAAGGAAAAGCATTTAGATGGTACAACATTGTAGATAGTAAGACAGGAAAGCACTTTGTTTGTTTGGAACTATGTGTAATGGGAAAAACAAACATTTTTCTCCTACCAAATTCTCAACACAGAAGAACACTTCTTGGACCAGATGTGTGAGTTTTTCCAACACTGACTAATCTCTGACACTAGCTAGGTATCCTATGATCAATTCAGTTCTTTCACTGTCTATCTGGAACAGATCCTATAGGTTAAGGGGTCAGTCTTATGGGACTGACTTCACTTAAGATGTCAGTTGTAAGACCAAGCCTCTGGTACTTCTGATGAGCCAGCTATAAATTGGGGGTTCTTAGGACTCTCTCTACGTGCCCCATCATTTACTAGAAAGGCTCTCAGAACCCAGGGAAGCACTTTACTTACTACTGCTGATTTATTATAAAGGTTATTTTATTTTTTATTTTAGTTTTTTTGAAAGGATATTTTAAATGATACAAATGAACAGCCAGATGAAGAGGTAAATAGGGCAGGGTATGCATGAAGGGGTGACAAGCTTCCCTATACGCCACAGATGAGCCACCCTGTAGCACCTCCCTGTGTTTGGCAACCTGTAAGCTCTCCAATCCCCTGGAGTTGAGAAATTTTTATGGAGGCTTTATTACATAGGGATGATCCATTATTCTTTCTGGAGCATGGAGGTGGGACTGAAATTTCCAAGCTTCTAATCATAGTTTGGTCTTTATGGCGACCGGCCCCATATAGAAGCCTCCACCAAGACATACCTTAATAAAACAAAAGACTCTCCTATCTTCCAGAAAATCCCAAGGGATTAGGAGCTCTGCATCAGGAATCAGGGTCAAAGGTAAAATGTTAGAACACAAGATTCTCTTAGAACCCCTATTGCTTAGGAAATCAAAAGGGTTTTAGAGCGCTATGCCAGGAATTAGGGATGAAGACCAAAATAATATATTTCTTATTATAAATCACACTACCACAGTCTACTTTTAAAATATAAAACAGGCGTAACAAATGTGTCTAAAAGAATCCCTTTACATCCTTAAAGTTTTTCATCCCTTACCCACTAAATAAAGACTTAGGTCTTGAAGGTGGCAGTTCAATTAGAATCCCCTTTCTTATCTCCTAAGTCCTCTAAATAAATTACTTCCTATTTAACTTCCCAGAACACTTAGACATACATGCAATGATCCAATTCGGTTGTTTAGTTTTCTCTACAGAGAGCTAACAATTGGCACAGGACCATTGTAGATATACACCCCTTTTATCCCATCATCACCGTCTTGAAGCTCTGGGTTAACTGCAAAGTTCTGTCAAGATGGTTCCCTGGAGAGAACGTCATACCACAGGAAAGCATCCTCTGAAAATCTAGCTTTGCAGGCATTTAGTTGGGATTGCCTTTTGAACTCTGCATACATACCCATTAATTATTCTTTCTCTGAAGCAGCTTGTAACTATAGTCCCTGCAAGGAGCAAAGGTCAGCTTGAAACTCTTTTGATTTACTTGATTATTGATCTCAACCAAGAATGCCTTTATTTGAAACTCTTCCCTTAGGAAGTCAATTTGATAACCTTTGTCCATTCATTTTGAAGGTGTCAGTTATAAGTAGTCTTGCCAATGAGTAATGGAGGAGCTAAAATTACTAATAAATTAATTAGAATGTATTTATAAACCTAGTGGAAAGCCAAGTATGAAGTTGCTTTTTTATTGATTATTATGCTGGTCATTAACTGCTGAGAAAATTCCACTGTAGCAAGCAGAGAATATTGGCCAATTCCTTTAGTAATTATAGGATTCTGTCATTAAGTTTTCCATATTCTGGAAAGTAATTACTCATTCACTCCAGCTATTCACAGTGTGTGGACAAAGTGGTTGGGCATTTTGGGGCAAGACTAAGGATTTAAACAGATATTAACTTCCATATAAGATTCTCTCTTGTCACTCAATGCTACTTTGAGTCATGTGTGGTCTGTGTATATACTTATAACAAGCATTCTTAGATGTTAGTATGCCGGTCTACACAGATTTGTATCAAAGTGCTTGAATATTGTGGTGGGAAAACCCTCGGAGAAAACCCTCTACCTAGGGTCTCTAATGCCAAGATGCCATATACAGCCATGTTTTATTTTCATAAGAAGCAAGTAGAATTAGGAGATTATAGCCACTGCTTTACAGTAAGTGAGAAATGCTCTGTGGCTGTTTCCCTTTCAAGAGTCAGGTGCCTGTCAGCAACGCTGGAGGAGAATAGGTAGTATCTATAAATTATTGGTCAAAGATTCGTGGCTATCAATATCCCAAGTTAAGTAAAAGAACATTGGCCGGGCGCAGTGGCTCACACCTGTAATCCCAGCACTTTGGGAGGCTGAGGTGGGCGGATCACAAGGTCAGTAGATCGAGACCATCCTGGCTAACATGATGAAACCCCGTTCTCTACTAAAAATATAAAAAATTAGCTGGGCGTGGTGGCGGGCACCTGTAGTCCCAACTACTCAGGAGGCTGAGGCAGGCGAATCGCTTGAACCCGGGAGGCGGAGGTTGCAGTGAGCCAAGATTGCGCCACTGCACTCCAGCCTGGGTAACAGAGTGACACTCCATCTCCAAAACAAACAAAAAAACATTATGATGACATGTCATCACAGAACACTAATTTCTACACTAAGAGAGATAATAAAAGGGGTCAGAACTCAGACACAAATAATGCCACCCTCTCCACTGCAGTCTCTCCCTGATTGTATGTATAGGAGAGCCGTAAATCAAGGAAAGTGCCCTGTAGTCTATCTCTATCACGGATTGAGTTTTGCAGGGTCCAGGAGATTTACACCAGCACCAGAAGCTGGAGACAATTGTGCAATAATGCCTGGCATCCTGGCATTGTAACTGACCAGTCTTGGTCTTTTCGTGTCTTATAACTTGAATCTGAAGTGCCATAAGATGGTCCTGCACAGGCCAGGCGTGGTGGCTCATGCCTGTAATCCCAGCACTTTGGGAGGCCAAGGTGGGCAGATCACCTGAGGTCAGGAGTTCAAGACCAGGCTGGCCAACATGGAGAAACCCATCTCTGCTAAAAATAAAAAATAAAAAATTAGCCGGGTGTGGTGGCGCATGCCTGTAATCCCAGTTAGTTGGGAGGAGGAGGTAGGAGAATTGCTTGAACCCGGGAGGCAGTGGTTGTGGTGAGCCGAAATTGCGCTACTGCACTCCAGCCTGGGCAACGAGTGAAACTCCGTCTCAAAAAAAAATAAAGATGGTCCTGCACAGATCAAGGGCATGGCCCTAGTTTTAAGGATTGTTACTCCCATTTTTTCCAATTAAAAAACCAAGGCCCAGAGAAGAACTAGGTTATTTTATCAAGGTTGCAGAGTTAGTAATGTATGCTGGAAATTGCTAAAAGAATATATTTCAAGTGCTCTCCCACACCAAAAACAAAAACCAAAAACTATATGAGAAGATGGATGTGTTAATTTGCTTCAGTATAGTAATCATTTCACTGTGTTTAATTATTTCACTGTGTTAGGTGTATATCAAAACATGATGTTGTATGCTTTAAATACAGTTGTCCCTCAGTATATGCAGGGAATCGGTTCCAGGAATCTCAAATATACCAAACTTCATTCATACTCAATTCCTGCAGTTGGTCCTGCAGAGCCCGCGTATGTGAAAAGTCAACCCTCTTGGGCTTTACATTTTGAGAATAAAAATCCACCTGTAAGTGGACCCTCACAGTTAAAACCCATGTTGTTCAAGAGTCACGTGTATACAATTTGTATTTTTAATATATGTTACAGAGTTAGTTAAGGATCAAATAAAGATCGAGTGATTCTAGCCTGGCATTCTTTCCACTAAATCTTTTGGAAATACTAGAGAGGATACTGATTCAATAAAAATTTCACTTCACGGTATCAAGAAAAGGACAAAAGAGGACAAAATAATTAATAGTATTATTTAGTCTCTCTTTACATAGAAGAGAAAGTTGATAATTAGTGGTTAAATACTAAAAATATATAATAAAAATAATGAATCAAAGCTGTATCTATGAAGCTGTGCCAGTCTGTAACTTTTGATGGTTGATGGCAACTTTTGTTGTTATTCTATTGAAATGAGAACAACAGATACAAATTACTATGTTCTTTACTAGAACGTAAGTCCCTTGACAACAGGGACCAAACCCTAAAATTTAAAGGTCAAGAAAGCCACAGTAGCCACTCCTGCCTGTAGCATGAGAAAAAAAATGACAGCACTTACTTTCCCTTCTCTTGTGCCTACCAGCCTGAATAACTTAATTTATAGATCCTCAAGAGATATTCAAGTATGATTGTTTTCTTCTTTATTTAGTTGTCTGTTTTGATGCCAAGATAAACTTTGATGACAACGCAGAATTCCGACAAAAAGACATATTTGCTATGGACGACAAATCCGAGAATGAGCCCATTGAAAATGAAGCTGCCAAATATGATCTAAAATACATAGGACTAGATGGGAACATTGCCTGCTTTGGTAAGAAGCAGTTATATCAAAAGAATGCTTTGTGGATTTTTATAGAATTTAGGAACCCTTGATTTCTGAAATGTCGTTTACCAAGAAGAAGTAAGCATACAAGTTTTTTTGTAGCTGAAAGGTCGTAGGAAACAATCCAAGTTTCTTCTCAAAGTTTGTTTTGATTAATGGTTACTGGGTTAAAGCAGAATTTCTCAACTCTGGCACTATTGAGAGTTTGGGTGGGATAATTCTTTGCTATCCTGTACATCATAAGATGTTTAGCATCTTAACCTCTAGATACTAGTAACAACCCCCAGTTGTGATGACAGATAAACCCATGTAAATCAATAAATTAAAATGAAAGTCTTCAGACAGTTCCAAATGACTGTGGTATACAAAAATCACCCCAATTGAGAACTACTGACTTAAAACATCTCAGTTAAACTTTACTTAGTAAAAAATTAGAACCTTTGCTGCTCAACTCAGTATTAATATGCTAGAACTCTTCTGAAATTTAGGTTTAAAACAAAATTCCTTTATCAGAGGAAATAGAAGAGGACATACACTTTAATCACTTTACTAAAGTTTCAGATTCTGTGATAACCAAATGATAAAATGTTTAATCCATTATGCTAGTTTATTAATAAAACAATTGATTTCATCACACTCATCTAAATTTGTGAAAATGGCTTCTCCAGCTGAGATAAGAATGAGGCTATAGAGGCAGTACAGCTTCTATTATTGTTCACAGCTTATAGTGCTCAGATTTATACGCTTCTGACTTAATTGCACAAGACTGTGTTTCTGGTAGAATCAATTCATTGTACTGGAAACTGAGGTCTTAATCTTAATGGAATTAAAATAAAAATGATTTGTAGCTCATTAAACCAACAATATCATTATATTCAGAACTGAAAAGACCTCATCCAAGAGTTTGCTGTTCAGTACAATAGAAAATGACATCCAATTACAAGTGATACCAAAAGCTCTTGCTTTGTATTGGAGCAATAACTGTAATGTACCAGATCACTCACATCATTCTGATCCTGATAAGCTAATGCACTCTCAATATTTGTAGGCATTTGGAAAGGGGAAATGTATATGGGTTTAAAACAAATTAAATACAGATTATTTATAGCCTCTGTAGGAATGTGCATGGTTTGACCACGTAGCAGCCTCAAAATCTATGATTTACGCATTTCAAATTGTTTTAAGATTCTGTATAAACCATTTTTATTTGAGTTACTCCAAATTTAATTAGTCACAGTTCATAGGCTTTTCTAGGGAATTGGAGGGTCAGAAAAATGAAGGGTACTTTACCTTGTGAGTTTCTGCTGTGTTCAGGAAATTTTTTTTTTTCTATCTTGAGGAAAGTAATTTTATATCATTAAGCTTAAGAAGCAAAATAAGTGTAATTGATCAATAAAACTTAGCCCTGGAAAACAAGAATTTTGATGTTAAAACTCTTCACCTACTTTCTTAAGAAGGGCTCCTAAGATGTTGGCACATTTTGGTTCCAGTTTTAACGATTGGGTTGCTAGTGAGCATTGCTTATGTTAATTTGAAAAAAGAACAAGGGGATAAGAATATTGTTTTTATGCTGTCATTTGTTCATTTGTTTCTAAGTTTATCCAGGTAACATTATATAAACATGCATGACTGTACTAAGTATAGAAAGGTATAAAATCCCACTGAAGTTGGGACCCCTGTGCTTCAATCCCAGAGATGCCACATTCAGAGGAGCGTATTCTCAGCAAGCAAAACATTAAGAGAATTCCATTCTTCATTCACTGTTTCTTAAAGTATATTAAAAAGAATGTAATTCATAGGCCCTAGCAACTTCTCATAGCTTGTTTCTCTGCCTCCTGATTCTGTTAAGCTTACACTTTCCAGAACCTAAAACGTCCTTCTTTACTACTGGCCCAAATCGGTTACTTACTTAAAGCTTTCCTTCTTTCTGTTTCCCAGATTGATTTAACTTCCCAATACATCCTGTTCCTCATTCCCAAGACTTTTTTGCTTCATTGTTTGCATATACACGTCCTGATTCTTTATCCTAAAAGTCTATGCACTAATCTGGTTTAATGGAATTCCAAACAGGACATAAATTGGCCTGGCAATGACAGGGTTCTCTCTTGGCAATATGGGGGAGGGAAAATGTTTATGGACCATTTCATGTTGCTAAATTTAGCCTGTCTTGTGTCCCATTTGCATTTCACAGTGAATGGTGCTGGGCTAGCCATGGCTACTTGTGATATCATTTTCCTTAATGGTGGGAAGCCAGCCAACTTCTTGGATCTTGGAGGTGGCGTAAAGGAAGCTCAAGTATATCAAGCATTCAAATTGCTCACAGCTGATCCTAAGGTAACCTTTCTTTTTGTAGGGAGATTATATGTCAGTTTAATTTCTTACCGTCAAGAGCTCACTTGTTCTTCCTGGTGAGTGTTGATAAGTCAATATGTGTACTTTGCAGCCCCAGATGCAACTTCTATCTTTTTTTTGAGATGGCGTCTCCCTCTGTTGCCCAGGCTCAAGTACAGTGGCATGCGATCTTGGCTCACTGAAACCTCTATCTCCTGGGTTCAAGCGATTCTCCTTCCTCAGCCTCTTGAGTAGCTGGGATTACAGGTGCATGCCACCACGCCCAGCTAATTTTTGTATTTTTAGTAGAGACGAGGTTTCTCCATGCTGGCCAGGCTGGTCGAACTCCTGACCTTGTGATCCGCCCTCCTCAGCCTCCCAGAGTGCTGAGATTACGGGCATGACCCACTGCGCCCAGCCTGCAACTTCTGTCTTATATCACATTGGAATACATGATGATTTAACTCTCGTTTTGGGTAAAAGGCTTATAAATAGCTCCTGGGATCTTACTTCAGAGGTTGTGTGTACAGTCCTGAGAAGTGGAAGGAAATAAAAAAAATACAGTGTGCCAGTTGAAACATTGGTTGGCATGAACTTTATTTGGGTAATTTACACAGAAGCGACTGGTCCTATGCTTACATGATTTAGAGGGAAGGTGTACTATGATTCCTTCCATAAAGATGCTGAAGGTATTACCAAATATTGGAAAATCTTAGGGTTGTAGGATCATATATCACTGGGAAATAATGGCCCCACCTTCTTTTGTATGCTTTCTAATTTTTATCACTGACCATTAGTTTGTAACATATGCACTAAGTAGCAAGTAACTGTACCTGGTTTCATAGTTTCTATTGCTGCTTCATGTGCATCTTTTTAACTTGAGGGTAGCTGACTAGAATGTAGCTACCACACCCATGCTAGGGGCAGTGTGGGCATTCAGTTAATATTTAATCAGCTAGTTTAGTAACCAAGTTAAATATCAGTATGCTTTGTTTTACCTGTAGATACTCAGTTGACTATAACGTGGTTTAGGTAGATGCTTATTACATAGAAAGACCAAAATATTTTGAAAGACTAGTGTACATGGTTTTCATTTCATTCTTTTAACAGGCCTGTGAAGTACGTATATGCCACAACAATTTGATATAAAACTTTTTCTCTATTTTTTTAATTACTTTTTTTAGAGACAGGGTCTCATTCTGTCACCTAGACCATAGTGCTATGGTGCGAACATAGCTCACTATAGCCTCGATCTCCTGGACACAAGCTATCCTCCCCTCACAGCCTCTTGAGTAGCTAGGACTACAGGTGCATGCCACCATGGCTGGCCAATTTTTTTTTTTTATTTTTTGTCTCGCCATGTTGCTCAGGCTGGTCTCAAACTCCTGGCCTCAAGTGATCCTCCTACCTCAGGCTCTCAGAGCACTGGAATTACAGGCATGAGCCATCACAATTGGCCTAAACTTTATTTGAGAATCATTTTCTCAATATTGTTAGAGTATCTAATAAATTGAGTTGGTTACAAAATATCTGAAGATGTAGGAAATCTGAATCGTTACTAAGAAAATCATAAATGAAAATAATACCAGATTTTTAAAAAATGAAATGTGGTCTGAACTAAATATGGAAGCTTCCCATTAATAAATATACTGGCAATAGCCTGTTTTGTTTTGCATGCATAAAATTTTGTCTTATATTGGTAGTACACTTGTCTGTTTTTCTCATGACTTAAATAGTTGGTGACCTTATAGTTTTGCTTATCTTTTCTTCTGACTCACAAAACAGACGGCAAGGTATTATTAGCACTTATTTTCAATTCTCCAGTGCCATTCAGGAATAGCAAAGTTATTGAAGTTCAAAGGCAGCCAGCCATGAGGAAGGTATTCGCCAAAAGAACAATGTTTCCACTTACATAAGCGCTTTGTTTTCATTGGTTAGGTAGAAATACCTATCAGTGGCTCTCTAATCATGTATTAATTCACTTATTCTTTCTTCCTACTGCTTTCTAAGGGAAGAATCATTTTCCTCCCAGAGATTCCCAAACCAATTGAAATCTGTAAATACCGAGAGACACAGCTCCTTAAGCTGCTCGAACCACAAAGTACCCAGAGGACAGACAACTGTAATAAAATACTGATCTTCCAGCATCTGATGAAACTCTGTGCAAAGAATAATAGAGAGTCATTGAAAGATGAAATCTACCAGGACAATCATTGGATTTCGCTGAAATAGCTTTTCTTAGTGCCTCACCTCAAATTTTAATTTTGTAAAACCTATAGGGTGGGGAGGGAGAGTGGAAAAATTACTGTCAGAGCCATTTTTTTCCTTTTTAAAAAACTATTCTCTTCCAAAATTTTGACTTTATGGAATATTTTCAAATGCTTGGATTATTTCAACTTTTTTTTGAGATTAGCTGTCATCTTGGGTAGATAAAGGTATGTGGGAGTTATTTTATTTTTCTCATGCTATATCAGGAAAATGAATGCACAGCTCATCTCACAGTACTTTTTCCAAATCTTGAAATTTCAAAACCGGTTAAAAAACATAGAAATGTAATGAGTATTTTCAATCCTGGCTTCGTTTCACAAAATTTAGAGAACAGAACCTAAAAAATAGTATAGATGAGTTGATGTGATTTTGCAAGGAAACTGGCTGTAGTTTTTGGCAGTAATTATTTCGTGTCCACATGCCCAAAAGTAGAGGTTCCTGAGAGCCCAAAGCTAATTATTTCAAAGGTATCGATTGTCTTGTTAGATAAAATGATTAGTTAGTTGAATACACAGAAAGTCAAAATTACAGAACACCAGTTTTTGTTAAACTTTTATCAGCTGATGTTAACAACTGCTTATTTGCAGTATGTCTAAGATAATTCTGTTGATTAGTAAACACAAAGTCATTGAATAAAAATATTACAGGTTGACATATATTTCCACTCATGATGCCAGTCATAGAGCAGAAAATGTTACTTCTTTTGCTTAACTGTTAACCCAAATGCTGATTTTCACTTGGACCTAACACAAGTATCTCTATAACTAATGTGTTTCTTATTATTTTTATCGTATATATGAAATGAAGTTCCTCTACCAAGCTGAATAAAACAAGAGTCTTTTCAAGATAAACTCACTTACTGAACTGAATTCATATGAAGTGTATCATTAAATATTTTATAATTCTCTTATCTTGCAGCTGAGCTTGAGATGAGAGAAAAGTAATAGAGTTTGTTCTGCTGGTGGTCTTCATCACTAATTCTAAGCATTAGTATTCTTTAAATCATAAAGAGCAAAAATAATTTAAAATAGGAAATAGAAGTAGGGTTTTGTGGTTTTCTGTTAAGAATTTGAAGACATTTAAAAGAAAAGCACTGTATAGAATGTTATCCTTGGGTTTTTGTTTTCCAAATTATACCCTGGTTTCTATTTTAGTTCTGAACTTAGAATTCCAAAGGTGTAGCAAATGTAACAAACTTTTGTGTAAGTTTGCATTCACTTACACAAAACACCTTGTGTTCACTTACACGAAACATCTTGTGAAGTGAATACAAGGAAAGGACACTTGGCACGAATCTCCCCAGTGACCCCAACTCTGTTGGCCAAAGATAAACAAATCTTTTGCTCTCTGAGGGCCTAGTTTTGAAAAGCAAAAGTATATGATTGGCATTAGTAAAGGCACCTCATTGGATTTGATTGTACTTCCTGGTTTAGATCCAACTTTGAGTCATATTTTCAAAGCCCTTGAAATATCTATGAAGAAATGTGCTACCTAAGCACCAAGGACAAGTTGAAGAATGGAAGGGACTCTTAGTGGGATTCTCATGCCAGACTGCCTGGGTTCCAGTATTGTCTTTACCACTTACTGGTTGTGGGACCTTGGGCCCGCTATTTAACTTCTGTGTGCCTTGATATCCTCATTTATAAAGTGGTGATAATAGCAGTGCTTAACCTCAGAGGGTTGTTTTGTTACACAAATTGAGACACACATGCACACTTGCCATTTAGAGGGAAAATAATTTCATATGACAGTATCATTTAAAAAATTTAATAAACTTTTATTAAAGCATAATCTACATATAGAACAGTATACAAATTTTAAGTATACAGCTTGATGAATTATTACAAAGTGAACATATCATCTAACCTCCAGCCAGATCGAGAAATAGAACATGGCCGGGCGCGGTGGCTCACGGCTGTAATCCCAGCACTTTGGGAGGCCAAGGCAGGCGGATCACTTGAGGTCGGGAGTTCGAGACCAGCCTGGCCAAAATGGTGAAACCCCGTCTCTACTTAAAATATAAAAATTAGCCGGGTGTGGTTGCAGGCACCTGTAATCCCAGCTAATCAGGAGGCTGCAGCAGGAGAATTGCTTGAACCCAGGAGGCAGAGGTTGCAGTGAGCCAAGATCGCACCATTGCACTCTAGCCTGGGAGATAGGAGCGAGACCTCATCTGAAAAAAAAAAGAAAAAGAAAGAAAAGAAAAAGAAATAGAAATAGAACATAACAGGGATCCTGGAAGCCTCCTCATGTAGTCCCCATCATTTTCCTACCCTGCTTTCTCTCCAAAGGTAATTTCTTTTCTTTTCTTTTTTTTTTTTTTTTTCTTCTGACTTTTAGCCTCCTGAGTAGCTGGGACTAAAGGCATGTGTCACCATGCCCGGCTAATTTTTGTCTTTTTAGTAGAGACGGGGTTTTGCCTTGTTGCCCAGGCTGGTCTCGAACTCCTGACCTCAAGGGGTCCTCCTGCCTTGGCCTCCCAAAGTGCTTGGGTTATAGGCAGGAGCCACTGTACTTGGCCCTCAAAGGTAATTTCTAATATCACAGATTTGTTTTGCCTATTTTTAAACTTGGTATCACTGGAATCATGTACTGTATACTCTTTTGCATTTGTTATCTTTTACTTTACTTTTGCTACTCGTTAGTCTTTTCAATTTTAGTCATTCAGTTAAGTATGAGGCATTATCTCATTATGGCCTTTCTGTCATGACTAATGAGGTAGAGCACCTTTTCACGTATTTATTAGCCATTTGAATATACTCTTTAAACTTCTATTGCCTCATCTATAGACATGAAAATAATACCCTAAAGCATTGTTTTAAGTACCAACTTGCAAACCTTTCTAAAGCACAGTGAAAACTTTAGCTTTTGATATTTTCTGAGTGTTTCATTCCATTATCACTTCCAAAACTTGGATTTAGAATAAATGCACATCTACAGAAATGGGAGGTGTCTGATACAGGTTCAGCGATAATCAGTGTTACTGCATGTGTTGTTTTGAAATTGACATGCAGATGGAAGGTGTAAGTGACTCAGTAGCTTACAATGATTCTCTGCTCAGACAACCAAGGAAACAATTTAATAAAGGGAGGATTAAATTCATGTTTGCAAGAAGAACAAAATATCATTTGTTATAAATTTGAGAAGAGGCCAGCTCTTTTTGTGCTCTATGGTATATGCTTCAGAAACTTCAGAATGTGAAGCCAGAGAAGTAAAACTGCATGCCATATTTTCCGTATCAGGTATATGCAAATGCCTTACATTTTAATAAATATATTTTAGGATTTACTTGTGCTGTCTCATATTTTTAAATTATTGCACATTTAGAGTTTATTTAAGCACAAAGAAGAATATCCTGTTTTCTTTCAGATACATGCTTATAACAGAGGCACGGAGCTGTTTAAACATAAACTGAGGTGCCATAAAATTGTCAAGAGTTGATTTGAATAACCAGTGATTCACGGGTTGAGCAGCTCCAAACCAAAAGTGCTTCCAGGGCTCCATCAAAAGAACGTAAAGGGACAATTTTTATAGGGCAAACACGAAAGTAAAGCAAAGAAAATATTGGATTGGTTACAGTTATCCTGTTGCCTTATTTGGTGTATCCTGCTGGAAAGTTCTAGTTATGTAACCGTAAGTTAGATAACTAGAACTTTCTGCTTCCAATTGGTTAGTCTTAAGTTAAGTTTTTCTTTAACATAGGCATTTACAAGAAATAGCTCAAGTTTTGTTTATGTCTGCAAATCAAGCAGAGTTAAGATCACTTATGAGGCCTAACTAGCTTTGTCTGCTTGGAGACTCTTCAGGTCTGGTGTCCATTTTAATTACTGTAACAAAGCAAAACCCATTTCATTACACACCACATGTATTTGCTGAAATAGCTTATCTGCAAGCGATTGTTTTCTTGGTAGGGCAATAGAACTCTTGTAGGAATTTATTTTCGAATACAGTGCTCAATACTTTATACAATGCGAGCATTATTTTTGAAGCGACTACCCTGCATTTCTATTCTTGCAGGCTTGCTTGAAAATATATATATTTTTTTGTATAGAGTAGAAAAGATTAAAATTCCAGGCAGCCATTCTTTCTAGTGGTAGTCGACCTGAGAGTCTAGTCTGTTAAGAATGATAAAATTAATTTTGTGTTGATGAATTTGCAGCTAGTCATTTAGTCTCCACTTTCACTTAGAGTAGCTCCTTATTTAGGGGCAGTCACTCTGCATAAGCTAGAGGATGGAAAACCATCTACCACCCCAGGCCTTTTTCTTTTTTCCCCTGGCAGTAGTTTTCCCACTGTCAGGAATTCATAAATGTTGATTTTTGCATATCTTTTCCTGATGTCCAGTTAATTAAAATTTCCAATAATGTCTGGCCCTCCTTGCCCACCTCACGCTTGTCCATTTTACCTGCCAATACTTCTCAGTAATAAGTGGGTCCTGGTGACTGCATTTGGTTTTGTATCTTCCACATGATCAGTGTATCTGCTAGCTACCACATTTTCAAACCATCCCTAATGGAACACTCAAAATCGATTTTCATGCTCCTCACTGACATACCCTCAGAAACAAATCGAAAATAAGATTTTTACTCTTTACTCTGTCTTCAAAATCCAGATTTTAATGCACCCTAGTTTGTTTTATAGTAAGTGACTTGAAGAATTTAACAGATTTGGGGCTTAGTAAATTTTGTCATTAGTCCCAGCAAGCTCAGGAATTGATTATGAGTCATCTGTGTAGATGCCTTTGTAGACTGTTAAAGAGAAATGGACCATGAATCAAAGTATAATGCCATATAGTTTGGAAAAATATATAATTATTAGAAGAGTTAGGGTTGTTGTTTTCCTTAATGTTATTGCATCGAAAAAAGAAGGAATTGAATGCAACAATTAAAAAACAGTGCATTTCTCAGAAAGAAAATCAATAGTGGTCAACAATCTCTGCATCTTAAGAATAATCTTCTGTGGCAGGGCGTCTGAAAGTTGTACTATTATTATTTTTGAGATGTTACTTTACAATTCAGATAAAGCCTGGTAAAGGTATCATTAGATGTGGGTAGTGAACTTGGGAAAATCATTCAGAAGAACAAGGCTGAAATCCTTTTGACTGTGAAGGTCTCTGATTCCTTTCCTGTATAGTAGAGGTGAGATGTAGTCTTGTGGGATGTGCCCCGTGGATTCAGGAGATTGCAGATACTATGAGTCCTTTTTTTCTTCCTTTCATGCTGCCCCACCCACTGTCAGAGAATTAGGAATTATGAAAGATGGTCTCATTCCTAAACGAGCAACATGTCCATATGGGCTTGCCTAAGAAATTGGCTCAACTTAGTAGTTTGCTAAATAGTCTTTTGTCTTTGTTTTAGGGCATTGTATAAATAGTAGTCCCTTTTCCTAATTATTAAAATAAGGAAAAACAAAACAGAAAATGATAAGATAGATTACATATATATATTTATATATACCTTTTTAAAAAACATATATATACACACACTAGTTTTGACAAAACTAGACTTATATCACATAATTGACAATATTATATAGTCTGCTTTCTTTCGTTTTTTCATGTCTGTATTACCTGTCCTGGTACAGTTCTTTATAACATTTTCAGTGGTGGAATGGTATTTATTGGTTTGGATATACAAGTTTACTTAACCTAGTGCTCTGTTATTTTATATTCAGGGTGTTTTAAATTTAAAATAATGCTGTGAACCTCCTTGTACTCGTAACTTTACATAAAGCTGGGATTATTCGTGTAAGATAAATTCCTAGAAGCGTAAGGGTCAAAACGTGTGCAGATTTTAAGGTTTTCACATGTATCGCTGAATTACCTCAATAATAATTGAAGGACCTGTGGAGGGCTAACTTCAGTGAGATGAGTGCCCATTTATTTTCTCATGTCTTGTGATTCTTTACTAACAGGAGAGGTAGCATTTTTTAATCTTTTTCTTTTATTCAGCAGTTTTAATGCCTCTTTATGACTTGCCATTTCATATTTTTTGTCTAGTTTTCCATTATTACATCACTCTCACAGTGATTTAGAATACAAGACTCTGTGTGTGTGTGTGTGTGTGTGTGTGTGTGTGTGTGTGTGTGTTTGAGATCAAGGGAATGGGTAGTTTTATATATGTCATCACTCATGTTTTCCTGCATCCTGACTCTTGTCTTTAAATTTGTTTATATAAATTTTGATGTCTCACTATAATAAAGTATGTATACTTGAAATACTTTTGTGTAGAGTATATTGAGATCACCTCATGCCCGTTAGTGTTTTTTACTATGATTTCCTTAGTTTCCTCTGAAACTTGTTTTAAGACTTTTAAAATTTGTCATTTCATAAATCAAGGTACCGTGGTACAATTTCAAGTAAAAGATGGTATTCCCCCCCACCCCTCCCACAAAGGGAACAGTTCTCCCGGTCTGTTTAAAGCAAAATGAATATTAGGATCAGAAGTGACATGTTCCTCTAGTTATTAATAGGATTCTTATTTATTTCCAAGGAATACTTTTAAAGTGTTGGAGGAATTTCACTGTAATCTAATCTACATTGTTTTCTCTTAGTATTCTTAGTATAGTTGATCATTATTTGCTTATTCTGTATTTTGAAACTTGCCTGTGTGCTAAGATTAATTTGTACTCCAAAAGTCATTTGTAATTCCACAGCACTTTCAAGGTCATTCAAGGGAATGTGCAGAGTGGCGAAAAATTTTAGTCACCCAATGCACATGTTCCCAAATGAGATCAAACAAGGCAATCCTCTACCTTCTTGTTTCAGCTTTCATACTGTAAAACGTGTCCTTTTGCAGTCTATTTATGGCCATGTGTTTTGCATTTTTTCCTTTTTTGTGTGTATGATTTCACTGTTGGCCCCTAAGCATAGTGTTGAATGCTTTCTAGCGTTCCTAAGTGTAAGAAGTCTGTGATGTGCCCTACAGAGAGCATACAGGTGCTAGATAAGCTTCATTCAGGCATGAGTTACAGTGCTCTTGGCCACGAGAAGCAACGATATATATTAAATAAAGTGTCCTTAAACAGAAGCATACTTAAAACAAAAGTAGGAATTGATCTGCTGATGAAAATATTGTGACTAGAGGCTCCTAAAAATGTAACTGTGTATTTCCCCTAAGAACAATGGTTGAGTATTTTTAATTCAGTGGTTATAGTGACTGTATAGACCATAACTACTATGGATAATGAGAATTGCCTGGGTAGCTTTTTGGATAATTATGAGCAGCTTTTCTTAGATTGTATGATAGAGACACCTTTTTTGCCTCCCTCCCTCCCTCCCTTCCTTCCTTTTTTCTTGTCTGTCTGTCTCTTTCACAAGGTCTCATTCTGTCACCCAGGCTGGAGTATAGTGGTGCGATCGCAGCTCACTGCAGCCTCGGCCTCCTGGGCTGAAGAGACCCTCCCACCTCAGCCTCCTGAGTCACTAGGACTGCAGGTGCATGCCACTGCACCTGGCTAATTGAATTTTTTTTTTTTTTTTTTTTTTGTAGAGACAGGGTTTGTTGCCCAGTCTAGTCTCAAACTCTTGGGCTCAAGCGGTCTGCCTGTCTTAGCCTCCTAAAGTGCTGGGATTACAGACGTGCACCCCAACGCCAAACTGAGACACTTTTAAAGAAAGGACAATCAGAAACCCCTAGTCTAAATGTAAAGTAAAATATCTTTTGTTTTCATAGTTTACTTGTTCCCCTAAAGGAAGGATTTGATTATGAGAACCTTTAGGATATGCCAGTAATGGCTTTTTAGACATACTGCCTTTATAGCTATGGAATGATTAAAGTTTGAGGAAATTTTAATTAGTTTTTCGACATTTCAGTTAAGAATGATTTCCTTACAAATTTAGGTTATTTTCACTTTAAGTTTTTGAAAGTTTTTTTATATCAGATAATGATCGCTGTTTCACCTTTACAAATTTACATTTCCTACTAAAAGTGAGATTTTTTAAAAATTCCCTAATTGTATTCCTGTAATACAACCACTATTATAATTTAAAAAATTTTTCTTCCAACATTATCCATATTGCCTGATGAACATCTTCTCATGTTGTTAGTCTTCCTGATCATCATTTTCCTGGCAGTATTAAATAATGGACCTTTTTATTTAGATATTTATTTAAAGAAGCCTAATATATCAAATCTCTTTCAAAAAGCATGTGGAACTTTGTAAACCAGATTTGCTTAGAGCGGGGTATGATGCAGTCAGCAATCAAATATAATAGTAACAAGTATGAAGAGCTTTGTTTCACAGTAAGCCATAAGACTTAGAGAGGAAAAAGAAAAGCTTTGGGGTACATAACAGTTTTGTAACAATAAAAAAGGAAAATCAACATAATTCAGGACCAAGCTACATATTTTTTATGTACTTTATACATTTACTACCTCTGTGGACTTCTAATTTGAGTTAGTTTTAATTATCTCAGAATTAATGGTGAGTCATTTATTAATATTTGATACAGTCCCTCCGAGTTGCTAGGATGCTAAACCTAAGCATTCCAGAGGTGGCCGAATGCACCTTCCCGGTTATTCAGTTTAATATCTTCCTGTTCAATGTCTTCCTGGTATATTTAGGTCAGTAGGGTTAGGAGGCCTCAAGCATGAGACTTGCTACTGGTCAGAAAATGAACTCACCTTTATTTTTCCATTATCTTTCTTGCTAGAATCCTCAAATGAATTATTTTACTAAAACCCTCTTAAGATTCCACTGATTTCTCTGTGCATTCGCACCAAACTTTCTGTCTTTGTAAAGGAGTAACATACTCCAGGTGAACTTCTAAATTAAGTGTCTTTTTCATCTTTATAACCCTCATCAGATGTGTCCTTGGGGATAATTTGTGCCCATCTCCTTTTTCTTTTTCATGTGATTTTTACAATTTACAGTCCTCACCACTGAATAATCTCTTTATTCATTCACTTCTTTTTTAAAATTCTGTAAAATTGCTCAGAAATATTGTATTTTGTTTGCCACCTTCCCCATCCCTACATTTCTTGTTGCTTTTTGCTCCATATTCTTTAAAAATAACCAAGGTATAGAGCTTTCTTGAATTTTCTCCCCATTCATGGTTTTTGTTTTATTCAACTATTGTATACTTCATTATCTGTAGCCCCTATAATGGTACATAGAACATGATAGATGCCCCAAAAATATCTTTTCAGAACAAATTCATGTTGTCAGCCTGTTTTTTAATTTCCATATAAGTCATCTAGCTGAATATTCTCAGCCAGGAAGAAAAGCATAATAAGTTAATGAGTTGCCCTTCTGAAACGGTTCAGTTTCCAGGCTAGATGCCAATGCCATGTGTCTGGCAAGACTGTAATACAATGGGGCAGTCTGGTGGGGGCCATAATGTAGGACTGGACTTGTTCACCAGGGTCAGGCAAGCATTGGAAGGAAGGACCTCTTTGCGGAGAGTGGGATGAGGTTCCATCCAGCAGCCAGAGGCAATGAGTACAGGAAATGGTTGGTTGTACAGAAAGGATTGTGGCAGCAGGGAGGGGGCCTTATCCGAAAGCAGCATGTTAGAAGATAGCCAGAGCACACACAGAGGGAGGCAATTCTCAAACAACATATAGGTAATTCTCTTAACAAATAGTCAGTGCCACCAACCCCACACTGTAGTGCAGGGGCCAAACTGCATTCATGGCAAACCTCCTGTAAGCCAAAGTTTGGTTTTAGAAAGACTCAAGTACCAGGCAGGAGCTCAGCCATAGGTACAAGTCAGGGTGTCAACCATGAGGTCAAGATTCATTACACAGCAAGAATGACTTGACTAGGGGGGTGTTCTCCAGCATGTCAGGGGGCAGCTCTACAAAGACCCCTTTGTGAAATCAGTTACTAGTTCCCCAGATCACAGAATGACCAAACTGGATTAAAAGCTATTTAGAAACATCAGCCAAACAAGAATATATTAAGTGTCATCCCTGCCAGGCATTCTTATAGGCACTGAGGATAAAGCAGTGAGTGAAATACACCTCGTCTTGCTCACCTGTGTCATTTTAAAAGCCAGTGAGTAACTAATAAAAAAAATATATATGTAATATATCTGCGGGTGCTATCTGCTAGTTTGAAATATAAAAATGAAAGGGGGCTTGAAAATGCCAGGTGTTTGTTATTTCTGATATATTTGTCCAAGCAGACCTCTCTGATAGTTGACCTTAGAGGAAAAAGTGTCATTGCCGTTCCATCATTTGGAGTTGGAGTTTGTGGGCAATGACATGAATGCTATCAGTGAAAGAATCTGCCCAGCAGAGCTGTCCTCCTTTCTCTTGTCTTGGCCTACTAGAGTGTTCTGAGCAATGTTGCTTGCTTTATTACAGATTTTTTTTTTAAGTTTTGTCCACTTAAATAGTTTACGCAGCAACTTTACCCTAATTTGGGTGGCAACTCTCTTGCAATTAGAGGTCCTTTCTGAATATCCATGGATATTTTATCTGCATACCCAGGAACCTCTCCTGAGGATGCTTCATTTCCACCTTCGAGGTCTTCTGAAATGGAGCACTGCAAACACACATATTAGCATTCCCAAGGGCCAGCTGGTACAAATCCGAGTTAATTATTTTTCTTCCAGCTTATCTGTGGGTTCTTTCATTAATTGTTATCTGTACGTATTCTGGACACATCCTTTTTTCTCAATTAGAACTCAGTAGAATGTTTTTGAGCAAACATTTAGGTGTCTGCTCTAATACTCAAAGGCCTAAAGATCGTAAACAGCAAGTAGAAAATCCATTTGGAGCTTTAACCCTTGACCTTCTAGGTTTCACTTGCTCGTTAATCCCAAGCAGCACATTTCTCTGAGAGGGAGACAAAAGTGACTTAGAATCTTCCATGTGTCATTATGATCCAAGAGTGTTGGCATTTGGGTAGCAGGTGTGGGAGAAAATACCAAAGTCACCTCATATTTGGATGATTTCTGTTATTTTCTGTGTTTGATAACCTGTGATCAGTAGTTGCATTTCATGAGTGGAGCCCTCTTCTCCATTAAGCTGAATGACCAAATAGTTAATCCAAATGCTGTCAGTGCCGACCAAATTCCAAAGAAGAGATATTTGGTATTCAAATGAGAAGGGTGGGTGAGGCAAAAGTGAAAAATACAAAAGTATAGAAACATGAAGAGAACTTATACTGAAAGAACAAATTCTTTGATTCAGTTTTTCTGTACAGGTACATCCTTAAAAGCACTACCAATTGAAAGTTGCACCAATTTATCCTACAGTGTGAAATACCTTAAATAAGGTATATGACATAAATTGAAGCCCCATCAGCATACTCTATTTCTCTTCCTAGTGGTTACAGCTTGGTATTTCTGCATCCAGCCTGCAATCAATAATCACTCCCTTCCTCCCTCCCTTCCTCCCTTCCTTCCTTCGTTCCTTCCTTCCTTCCTTCCTTCTTATTGAAATAGTCTCACTCTGTCATTCAGGCTGGAGTGCAGTGGCAAGATCTTGGCTCACTGCAACCTCCACCTCCCAGTTTCAAGGGATTCTCCTACCTCAGCCTCCTGAGTAGCTGGGACTACAGGAGCATGCCATCATGTCCAGCTAATTTTGGTGTTTTTTTTAGTAGACACAGGGCCATGTTGGCCAGGCTTGTCTCAAACTCCTGACCTCAGGTGGTCCGCCCGCCTCGGCTTTGCAAAGTGCTGGGATTACAGGCATGAGCCACCATGCCCTGCCAATAGTTATTTCTTGAGCACCTACTATGTGTCACTTTACGAGCTATTCGAGAAAGTAGGAAACCATCCGATATTTGATGCTATTGGTTCCAGTGGGGCTTTCCTTATCAAGTTTTTTCTGATTGTAATAATCTCTTTACAGCAGAGAAAGGTAGGTATCTGAATGACAGATGTAGTCTTTTCTGCAGTCTTTTTAAGGCTCAATAAAAACCCAGTATAGAGCAAGTATTATACTTAAGGTCACATACCGGTCTCTAGGTTTACTGAGATTTGTCTGTGGAGCCTTACTAAGCAGAATGTCAGCCATGGACTGTCAGTGTTGACAACAATTTTAAAGCTGTTAGAAATGCAGTCTGTGTTTTCATAGGATCTCCAGGTGAGAGCTCTGCACATTAGAGTTTGAAAAGCCCTGTTCTAAAGTAGGGGCAGACAAACTACAGTCCATGGCCAAGTCCTGGTCAATGCCTGTTTTTGCAAATAAAGTTGTATTGGAACACAGCTATGCTCATTCATTTTCTTAATGAGTTAAGTAGTTGTGACCAAGACCCTGGTCCACGTGGTCCAGAGCAGTAATGCTTGAATGTGTGTTGTTGGACCCAGGCCAGTTTATGTACCAGTGCCTGTTTGTGAGCTGTTTTAGGTTTGTGTTAAGTACAAATACTGAGAGTAAGCATTTATAAACTTTTATTGCTAATTACCCTTGCCATGACATGCAAGAGGAAGATCAATTTTTTAGTAATTTGCATTATTATATTTTATAATAAGTTAGTGAGTGTTAGGGAATTATTTTTAAAAATTGATCCATCATCACCGATTATGTAAGAAACAGCACTCTATGAGTATAGATGATATATGTTTGTAAAAAACAGCATTATAAGTGAATTTGATTATACATCTTGATGCCAAAGTGAACTTTCTTATGGGCTGTGATAATCGCATTGGCCTATTCTTCTTTGCTCACCCTGCTTTTCTATGAATCTTCCTCTTGTCTCTTTGGGAATACTTCCTTGATCTTGGTGATGCTGTAAAATGTGATGCCTTCTTTCTCTCTGTGTGTCTTCACTTGGATCCTCTCTTCCCCAGCTACTACTCACAGAGTAAGCTTTTGCCCAGGCCAAGCCAATTGCTTTACTGCATCCCTGCCATTGTAGGTTGCTTTCTGGGATGGTCTCTGGCCACAAGTCCCTCAAGCTAGTTAGAACCTTCCCCAGGGCTTTTCCCCGGAACCTCATGAAAGCGACTGCCTACCTCTGGGATCATAAAAGAAAATAATGTGGCCCCGGAGGCTACATTCCCTACCAGCTGGTGAAAGCCTGTGTAAGCTCCAGGAGCAAAACTGTATGATGGAGACTCCTTCCATCCTAGGGCTTAGTTCCTCTAGCCTAGCTTTCCATGACTCTGTGGTTTTCAAAAGTGTGGTTGGACTAGCGGCATCAGCATCACCTGGTAATTTGTGAGAAATGCAGATTCTTGGGCTCCACCCCAGACCTTCAGAGTCAGAAACTCTGGGATGAGGCCCAGGAATCTGAGTTTTAACATGCCTTCTAGATGATTCTCATGTTTGCTTGCATTTTAGAATGTCTGCTATAGCTCTGTAGCTCCTCCTTATTTCTGTGAGTTACTTCAGCATACTTCCCAGGTGTAAGCCAACTGGTTCCCTTTAATCCCTTAAATTAGAGTTGATTTTCTGTCACTAACAACACAGAAAGTCCTGTTTCATATACCGTGAGTACTATTCTTACCAAACCGAGAATTTGCCTCAGCACACTCTTGTGCCCTATGGTGGCCCAAAGCTCATCTCTTTTAACACTTATTTTTATTTCCTTCCCCATACACTTTATAACCCCTTGTATTTGAAGATTTTTATTCTCTTCTATTTCTGTGTCAAAGTCTCTCCCTGAAACGCAGAGGACTGTATCCGTTCTAAAGTGACTTTGCTACCCAGATGAGAATTAAGGATAATCTACCAGATAATAGGTAGAGTTCATCAATGTGGTTTGTGAATGCATTTTTCTAAAGATCAACTCTCTCATGGAGAACTTTTATTTTCCTGTTCTCCAAAAGTAGACTACAGCAAGTTGTATAATTTTTAAGTGACTTTCTATAAACTTTATGAAATTACCTCATCTTGAGCTCAGTCATTGAGGTAGATCTAATTCATTTTTGTCCCCATTAAGTTACCATCAATTGCTTCTTTTCACAAGAGATTTCTTTCCTATTACTGCTCTTTGTGCCTTTAATCACTCTCAGTGCTTTCTTTCCCCCTCTTGATTTGTAAGTGTTTTGCTGTGATTCAGTCTCCTGCCTATTCTTGTTACAGAGTACAACCTTCATTTGTTATCTGGGTTCCTTGTGCTGTTTGGGGAGAAGGACAGTGGTCAGATCTTTCAGTATTTGACAAATGTCATGATAATAGAGTGTTTCAAGATGGAGATGTTGAATCAACTTTTATGTTTGGTCAAGAAAATTGATTCATAATGATAGGTGACATAAGGTCTTTGATGAGTTTTTCCTTGGTATGTGTGAGGAATGAAAAAAATCACTGCTTTTTTTAAAAACAGAATTTAGTGTTTTCTTTTGTTGTTTTCTTTTTTACTTTGATGGCTCTTTGTACAAGCTCCCTTTACAGATTACTCTGTTGTCAGAGAATCAGCATGTGACTTTCTCTAGCTATTGGATAAATAGTCTTTATATCAAC
Source organism: Theropithecus gelada (assembly GCF_003255815.1). Lineage (NCBI taxonomy): Eukaryota > Metazoa > Chordata > Mammalia > Primates > Cercopithecidae > Theropithecus > Theropithecus gelada. The sequence continues at coordinate 72,675,382 of NC_037669.1, forward strand.
TACCATTTGGGAATTGAGATTTGAATGCTTTTCTTTTATTTCATACGTTCACTATCAAGATGAGACTCCATTGCTGTTTCTTGCACCTCTAAGGTTGTATCATGTTATTGGATGTTCATGTCTGTCTGAGAGCGTGGGCCAGAGAAGACATGACTTGAGCTACTTTTAATTCCCATTTGTAGATCCTGGGCATCTCTAGCTCTCTGTAGCCACTGCATAGCGGTGTTACACCCCATATGAGGGTGAAGCTCTAAAGACAGTTCTTAAGGCACAACATATTTACTACCAACATTAACACTGAAAATTCTTTAAGTGACCCATACGTTTTAGTGCCTTTACGCACAAGAGTCCCAATAGTATGGTGAGACGCTGACCCGACGAGGGTATGTAGAGCTCATTCCCTTCCTTCTTTCTCAGGAACTTGTGTACTTTGAATGGAATAACAGTTGCAGCCTCCCACTAGATTTTACTCGTTAATTTTGGTTCTTTCCCCCTCACTTACTTGTTCTGTCTCTGTGCCTGTATAGTTGGATTTACATAAATTAAATGTGTATATGATGCAACTTTGACGTATGATACTATATAACATGCTAATGAAAGTACAGAGAGAACAGTGAAAACAACCAGGGATCAAGGAATTGTTGAAGGGTATTCTTGTCATGCATATTAGTTTTCCATTTTTAGGATTTTTCGTTTGTTTAATATTCAATTATCCAACCAAAAGGGTTATTATATATATGTTGGTTGAGAGCTTGCACTTCAATGACAGACAGAGTTCTGTTCAGTTCCTGCTCCGCCAGTTTCTGGCTTTTTGTTGATCAAAATCTCTTCACCTCACTTGTTTGGTCTGTACAATGGGGTTAATCCAGTGTTAGAGGAAATAACACATGAAGTGCTCAGCAGTGTCTGGCACTTTGTTGTCATTCCATAAAATTGTGGCAGTGGTGGCCATCTTCAGGGCTATGGGTATTGTGGTCATTTACATGGAAAGGACGGTTAAGTGGCGTCTCCCACTGGCCAGGCATTGTTGAGCTAGTTGATAAGGGATTCTAGAGCCAGGCTGCCTAAGTTTGAATCCTAGTGGCTCTGCCACTAACTGCTTGGCCTTGGGGAACTTAATCTATGTGTGTCTTAGTTTCTTCATCTATAAAGTAGACATGATAACAGTACCTATCATAAGTTTGTTGTGATTAATAAATGTGTTAATATTTGTAAAGCTCTTAAAACAGTTTCTGGCAAACAGTGTCTGTGTAAGTGCTAGCTGCTGTTATTTTTATTTTATTTGTTCACTATAGATCAGTTAATTTCTTTTATTCCACAAAATAAATATTCATTCTGTACCATATTTCTGCTACTCTTTGAGGAATGGGGATGTGGTGAACAAAAGAGAGATAATTCCTGATTGTATGGAGCATACAGTGTCGTGGGGCAGACAGACTCAGTAAAACCTCCACTAGTTTTCTTTCTTTCTTTTTTTTTTTTTTTTTTGTTGAGACAGAGTCTTGCTCTGTCACCCAGGCTGGAGTACAGTGGCGCAATGACAGAGTCTTGCTCTGTCGCCCAGGCTGGAGTACAGTGGCGCGATCTCAGATCACTGCAACCTCCGCCTCTCGGGTTCAAGTGATTCTCCTGCCTCAGCCTCCCAGGTAGCTAGGATTACAGGCACCTGCCACCACGCCCAGCTAATTTTTGTATTTTTAGTAGAGATGGGGTTTTGCCATGTTGGCCACGCCAGCCTCAAATTCCTGACCTCCAGCTATCTGCCTGCCTCGGCCCCCCAGAGTTCTGGGATTACAGGTGTGAGCAACCACGCCCAGCCTCTCACCAGTTTTCTAATTACAGACTGATTGTGAGAAGTGCTGTGAAGAGGACACTGGGAATCAAGAGATGATTAAGATCTAGAGTTTGCCTTCAGGGGGAAAAAAAATCAGCCAAATGGTGGAGCTTGTACACATTAGAAGCATCTGAGGGGAGTTTTCAGTACTCCATATACCCAGACCTTACTCCAGAGCAATTAAATCAGCTTCTTGGGATGGGGGAGGTAGTGAGGCATCGGGACTTTTGAAGCTGTCCAGGTGATGCCAAGGTGTGGCCACTTTGAGAAGGAGTGATACAGAGAGTGATACCCTGAGCATATGGGAGGCCGGTGCAGATAGATACAAGGAGAGTTTACATATATCTGTAGATTCAAGAATCATGACAGTTGTTCAGGAGGCAGTAGATATGGTTATTCTGGCTGTAGAGACCGCCTCAAGATTATCACAAGAAAATATTCATGGCTTCTCCAAAAGACCAGAATCAGAGCTGGAATCAGCTATCCCTGGTTTTGCGAAGTATGGAATCATGTAGATGCCACTGATTTAAAATATCCACCAGTTTCCATTTTTTCCTGTTAGCTTCCACTGCTGCAGTCTCTGGAATTATTAACTCATGCCATTGGAATTAATGAATTGCCTAGCCTGGTAGCTACATTGTTAGGAGAATATTATAAGGCAAATTCAGTTCTTATCTTAGATTATTAGTTCCCAACCATTTTGGCACCAGGGACTGGTTTCATGGAAGACAGTTTTTCTACTGAGTGAGGGTCCAAGGGTGCGAGGTTTCAGGGGAAGAGGTGGTGATTGGGGGATGATTTGAGTGCATTACATTTATTGTGCACTTTATTTCTATTATTATTAATTGTAATATGTAATGAAATAATTATACAGCTCACCATAATGTAGAATCAGTGGATGCCTTGAGCTTATTTTCCTACCAGATTGTCCCATTTGGGGGTGATGGAAGAGAATGACAGATCATCAGGCATTAGATTCTCAAAAGGAGTGCACAACCTTGATCCCTCACATGCACAGTTCACAATAGGGTTCATGCTCATGAGAATCTAATCCTGCCACCGATCTGACAGGAGGTGGAACTCAGGTGGTAATGCGAGCCATGGGGAGCAGCCGTACATACAGATGAAGCTTCGCTTGCTTGCCACACCACCGGTACTGGTCCATGGCTTGGGGGTTAGGGAGAGCTGTATTACATGAATGTGGGCCTGACTCTTGGTTTCTCAGAATCAACATATAAAACATTAATGGTTAACATTGTGCTTATTAATTAGTTACACATAAATTGAATCCCATTGAAAGTTTATTAAGCAGATAGGCAAAATTAGCTTGTGTGTGTGTGTGTGAGAGAGAGAGGGAGAAGGAAAGGGAAGGAATAGTCAAATTCTGTGGCTTTAAATGGGCTTTTGTACATCAACATCAATAATGTTATCCTTCCAGGCAGTATTTCAGGTTTATAACTGTACACACTTGCAAAGGAGAAACATTTTGGTTGGGCATGGTGGCTGATGCCTGTAATCCCAGCACTCTGAGAGGCCGAGGTGGGAGGATCGTTTAAGACCAGGAGTTTGAGACAAGCCTAGGCAATGTAGCAAAACTCCGTTTCCCTCTCTCTTAAAAAAACAAAAAAAAAAAAAAAAAAAAAAACCCCAAAAAACTGGGGAAGGAAAATCAGTTATGGGGCAGGGGAGGTGGGGTGGACACATAAAGAAAATGCCTATGTAAAGTCAGTATGTCATAGTTGGTGATAGCACCTGAATGTTTCATGCTCAGCAAATCATTTGATTTAAAGGTTTGGACTACAGGAGATGTCTTTTCATTGGAAACATATAATAGGACATTTAAGTGGGCTGGCAAGTTGTAGGATCTCTTTGGAAATGTTTAGTTTCTGCATGTCCGTTAGAGGCTGTCCCCTTGAGCACCTGCCTCTTTGGGTATGTGCTCTCAGAATTGGGACACATTCACCTTTAATCAGAACTTCCAATCAACACAGCCTTTTTTAGGTGGAGGAGAAACTCAAAAGTTTCTTTGCCATTTTTACAATGAAGAGAAATAACTCAGTTTTCTTACAAATGAAAAAACATTTTCTTTGGTGAGCCCTTAATGTCTTGTTTCAGATAGGTAGGGTTTAATATCATTTTCATTCTTTCTGTTTTGCTAATAGGAAGTTGACTTAACTACATTTTCTTACAGTGTCAGGACTTGCCAACTCATGATTTGGGAGCTCTGAGTTGTATGTATGGTAATATTTTGTTGATCACTTATGCCATTCACTTATGTGACACTAATACAAAAGACATGACACTAAGACTACAATACTTGCATTTTTATTCATTGCTGGGAAGTATGATTTTTCCTCTTTTTTTTTTTTCTTCAGACCAGGAAAGGAAATCAGGGTTGGAGCTGAACACTCACACTTTGTTGGCATCATGAGTGAGCAATTCTGAGGTTGGGGAAAGTGGAGCCTACTTATGTTGGGGTTGTAGGGACCACTATGACCAGAGCTAGAAAGAGATGAAGGCACAACCCATAACCCTGTGGAAATCTGGGAATAGGGCTTCCCTAAGAGAAATCTCTGGAGTTTAAAGGACTTGTAGGGATTGTGAATGCCCTGGACATGTGCATGGGCATTTTTAAAAACTGCAAATAACCAAGACAAAATTCAGTAAAGATAAAGTAAAGGAAGGTTACATTCAGCCAGTAAAGTGTATGTTTAAATTTAAAGTGAAGCTTCTTAAAAAACTATTTTAAAACTTTATATGTAACAGTATTTTAGAATTACATGAGCCCTTCTAAATGTGAAAGAAAGCAATATCATAATGCAAGTTAAATTTGAGCAAATATAGGAAGATTTGGCATGTTCTTCTGAAAGGGGGCCAAGTCGTTTATAGTCACCAATCAAATCACGTCTTGTCTCATCTCTGTCAGCTACTTGGTATAGCCACAGAAGTCTATAGAATGAGTCCGGCAAGAAAGTAGCAAATAAGCTTCATTTGGGGGCATTATTTTGCGGCATTTTATCACAGTAATATTCATCTCTTCAATATATAGAAATTAAGTTCTAAAAAATTTTAGTGTGTTAGTGTATTCTTTTTATTTATTTATTTATTTATTTTTAAATTTATTTATTTTTTCTTTTGAGACGGAGTCTCGCTCTGTTGCCCAGTCTGGAGTGCAGTGGCGCGATCTCGGCTCACTGCAAGCTCTGCCTCTCAGGTTCACGCCATTCTCCTGCCTCAGCCTCCTGAATAGCTGGGACTACAGGTGCCCGCCACCACGCCCAGCTAATTTTGTTTTTGTATTTTTAGTAGAGACAGGGTTTCACCGTATTATTAGCCAGGATGGTCTCGATCTCCTGACCTCAGGATCCTCCTGCCTTGGCCTCCCAAAGTGCTGGGATTACAGGCGTGAGCCACCACGCCTGGCCTGTTAATTTATTCTTAAACCTCAGTGGCCACAAGAAGGTGATGCTGACCTGGTACCCATTTTCCATCACTAAGGATAACAACAGTAGCCTCCTTCAGAGAAGAGCTGAGCAGGCGTGATAAGAGAAGTCAGGAGGTGATGTAAATGATAAACTCTTACTCCATTTACTTAAAGCAAGTGGTTTTAATTAAACATAATGTATACCTTTATCACTGCACTTGGCAAGTTTTGGGAAGTTCAAGACTGGTGGTGCTGCTACTCAGAGGTTATCTGTAGAAAACAGCCTTAGGTCTTTTCCAAACAAAATATCATTTTAAAATGAAGTTGGGTCAAAATTCAAATAAAACTCACCCTAAAATGAAGTGTGCAGTATCCACTCTTAATGTGTGTTGTATCGTGTAGTCAAAAGACTCTTAATGATTGCCTGGGAGGTTGGTGCAGAAGGCATTTTTATTTTTAACAGTCTCTAAAACACACCTTTTAATACTCTTTTTTTTTTTTTTTGGAATTCTAAGTTAATTTCTATGCTTTATCACTAGTTCTTTTTTAAAAAAAAAAGTCACAAATTTCAGAATTAAGTGTCTGAGGGATTTATTTCCTAAATAATTTAGCTCCATAATGTAATCCTTTACAGTAGTCATTACAAAGGATTTGGAATACAGAAAAGTGCACAAATAAAATAAAGTCATCAGGCTAGGTGGGACAAACACCTGAGTCCTGGAGGGCGAGGCTGCAGTAGGCTGAGATCGCACCAGTGTACTCCAGCCTGGGCAACTGGAGTAAGACCCTGTCTCAAAAAAATAAAAATAAAGTCATCCATAATTCCTTAGCTCAGAAATAACAATTATTAAAATTTAACTTATCTACTTCTAGTATTTTCTTTTTATTTCTGTATAAATGCATATTTTTAAAAATTAAAGTATAGATCATACTGTTTTTTCCACTTAATAATATTCTGAAATCATTTTATGGCATCATTAAATATTTTTCTGAAACAAGATTTTTAGTGGCCATTTTATTTCCCATTATATGATTATACTCTTATACTTTTAATCATTTCCTATGTTTAAGATACTTAGCTGTCTTCCTGTCTTTTTGCTGTCACCATAATGTGATCATCTTAAATACGCTTAGTAGTATACATTTATACATGGAATTTGAAGTATAGTATTATCCCCACTTCAGCCCCCCTTGGAGATATGGGACTACATTGAGTGTTTGTTTTTTTAACCCTACACCTACAAGTTGGAAAAATTTTATTTTTTGCTATCCTTCCCTAAAATAGTCCTCTGGTGATCGTTTAGTTAATTAAGGTTGATTGGCTTCTGTCATCTGCTGAACAATGCATTTTGCTAAATGGTCCCAAGTGTTAAATAAAAACCTATTAACAAGTATAATAGATATTTAGACATTAACAGATGGCTTCGGAGGGTCTGCATATAATTAAAGTAAATAAATCTAAGTGTAATAGTGACAGTTGGGTAAAAACAAGTTATTTTTATCAAGGATACTTCATTATAAGATAACCCAGAAAATAGCCATTGTGATAAAATATAAAAATTATAGCATAAAATCCAGTATATCTTGTAATATGTCTTTGATTACCAGATTTCCAATCTAGATCTAACACATGATACTTAGTGGTTGCTACAGACTTCACATCCAGCATGAAAGGAAGTATGGTCTTGTTTTTTAAAAAAAAATTATTTTTTAATGTGTAAGTCAATAGTAAAATATGGACATGTGAATTTTTTAGACATCACTGTTTTTCCATATATAGAATAAATGAACATCACTGTGTTAACAATGCCTCAAATTAGAGTCTAAGAAATAAGTTGTTTGCTTGTTCCTATTGGACTCATTTTATATGTCTTCATGGATGGACAAAATAGGAAATCAAGATGAAACTAGACTTGAGGGTTTTTTTTTCAGTGATTTTATCCATTTATAATGTAATATCAAATTATTTTTAGTAATTTTGTGAAAATAATTGTCTTAAAACAAGGTCATTAAAGATTCTAAACATAGGGAAGTGTATGCATATATCTAATATGTTTTCTTTAATCACATTGTGGCCTCTGGAGGAACAAGTTCTTTGTGTCTACTTGTTTTCTCACCTCTCACGAAACTACTACAAGGATGAGGAGAGTTATGGATATGGTTTGTTCCATGAAAGCATATTTAGTTGGCCTTGGTGAATGGAGCTGCCGGGTTTGGTTAAAAGATCCAGAGCCCAGGCATGTTGTCCCTTCTCTGCTACCCTCAGGACCTGGCTGAGGGTACAGAACAGGTTCTCCCCTAAAACTGGCCAAATTAATTTGCCTTCTTGTTACTCTTCATCGTCATCATCATTTCTCTCCCATACCTTTTTGTATTCTGCCCCAGAAAAGGCTAGGCCAGCCTCTACCAGACCAGTTTTAGCCATTTATGGAGAGTTCTCTGTCTTTCTTTCTGGCTACTTTTCCTGTAACTGTAGAAGAGTGAAGCTTTCTGGTTTCAATGGAGTGGTAAGTTAAGGAGCTTGAATTTAGAGGGGCTGCAGTTGGGTCATGGAAGTTGAGAGGGCAAGTGTGATGTCCTAATGTCATTAACTTAACTGGGATAAAGAAGCCCTCAACACAGTTATTCTGTCTTACAAAAATTTGGGGGTTCTCACCTCAGCTGATAATAGAGGTCATATTACTTAGCCTTACTTTGCTTGTACATTTATTTCCCTCATCACCCTTGTGTGGCAGCCTCATAAACACAGCTGAAGGCTTCAGACTTCCCAGGGTTCTCTGGCCAAATGCCATTTGAATACCATTTCAATTCACCAGTAATGTGATGTAAATAATGATTTCTCCAGTAACTCTTGCTTATCTAGAGGATACACCAAAGGAAACAAAATTGAAATGAAGACCACTCTGATGCCAACGGTGTTAGCAATATTTTCTATCTTCTGCAGGTTTTTCTTTTGCAGTGCTCTTGTGGGTTCTTGCTCTAGTGTCCCTTTTTGCATAATCCATCACCCTCCCAGTTAACAGGCACAACAGAAGAATGGGGTATTTCAGGTCTGTAACAGCTGTGCTTGAAAAGCAGCAGCTCCCCTATTTCACACGTTTGGTGTGTAGGGCAAGGATAGAAAGGATGGCAATGGGTATCTGTCTATCTAAGTGGTGACAATTGAAAACTCCTAGGCATTTGTCTTAATTCATTTTCTGCTGCTATAACAAAATAGCACAGACTGTGTAATTTATAAAGAAAAGAGACTTATGTGGCTTACAGTTCTAGAGGCTGGAAGTCCAGGAGCATGGTGCTAGCACCTGCTCAGCCATCTGGTTAGGGCCTGCTTGTTACATTATCCCATGGCAGCAAGTGAAAAGGCAAGAAAGTGTATGAGGCAAAGAGAAAATGGGGGTTGAACTTATCTTTTCATCAGGAGCCCACTCCAGCTAACTAAGTTTTGCAATAAAGACATTCATCCATTTGAGGATGGCTATGCCCTCATGACCTAATCACTTTTTAAAGGTTCCACCTCTTAACACTGGCATAATGGCAATTAAATTTAAACATGCGTTTGAGAGGGGACATTCAAACCATTGCATTATTGTAGAGAAAAGCATGTAAATAAGAAAATGCAGTTACAGACTCAGTAGGCTGAAGTATACGAGAGGAATAAGCAGAGGAATAAAGCAGAGGCTGAAGTATAAGAAGCTCATTATGTGCACATCCTTGGCTAACTTGGGCCTGAGAGTACCACATGAAATGTGAAAAGTGGATTTAAGTTTCTCATTCAAAAGTTTCTTATTCGAACTGTGTCATTCTTTTTTAGTTTATTAAAGTTAGTTACATTCTATTCCCTGAATTAGATCAGATTTATGTATAGACCATACAATTAAACTCATTGTGTGAGATATAAAATTTGAATTGAGAAAGTGAATTCCCTGGACAACATAACTTTTTTTTTTTTTTTTTTGATATGGTGTTTTTGTCTTGTTGTCCAGGCTGGTGTGCAATGGCATGGTCTTGGCTCACTGCAACCTCCACCTCCTGGGTTCAAGTGATTCTCCTGCCTCAGCCTCCTGAATAGCTGGGATTACAGGCATGAACCACCACACCTAGCTAATTTCGTATCTTTAGTAGAGACGGGGTTTCACTATGTTGGTCAGGCTAGTCTCGAACTCCTGACCTCAGGTGATAGTGCCGCCTCGGCCTCCCAGAGTGCTGGGATTACAGGCGTGAGCCACCATGCCCGGCCCATAATCTTTTTTTAAAAAATTATTATTATTATTTTGAGATGGAGTCTCATTTTGTCACCCAGGCTGGAGTGCAGTGGTGCAGTCTCGGCTCACTGCAACCTCCGCCTCCTGGGTTCAAGCAATTCTCCCACCTCAGCCTCCCGAGTACCTGGAACTACAGGCACGTGCCACCACACCCAGGTAATTTTTGTATTTTTTAGTAGAGACGGGGTTTTACCGTGTTGACCAGGCTGGTCTCAAACGCCTGACCTCGTGATCCACCAGCCTTATCCTCCCACAGTGCTGGAATTACAGGCGTAAGCCACTGCACCTGGCCAAAAAAATTATTTTAAAATAAATTATAACTAAGAACTTCCTAGTCATGTGAGGTCTGGGGTAAAGGTTGAGTGTCCCTTCAGGGCATCCTCTCCTTGATCTTCAAGAACTTATGTCCAGTTGGGGAACCAGTTAGGTTCCCCATTGATTTCACCTGAATCCCTCATGACAGTCACAGTGGCCACAAATCTTTCTTCCATCCTTTTGCTTAGCTCCCATTGCTTTTGGGATATAGCTCAAACTGCTCACCATAGCTTATAACTCTGTAATGAGCTAGCCCATGCCCAACTTTCCAGCCTACCTCATGCCAATTTTTATCCATCTGCTTTAATTTGGTCACTAATCTTCTCTCCCTTCCTAGAATGTGTGAGCGCATCTCCGTCTTCAGGACTTAGACTGTGCGAGCGCATCTCCATCTTCAGGACTTAGACTGAGCTGTTCTTTCTGCCCCAAACTTTCCCTTCCCATGTTTTTCTTTGTTCAGCTCACTCTTCCTGTCTTAGCTGAATGTAATTATGCAGAGAGCCTTGTTTGAGCCCCTTACACCTGATTGAAGGCAAGGGCATGCTCCTTGTTGGGATTTCTCAAATTGTACTCTTTCTTGTTTAGTTTAATTATGTAGTCATACAGGTAATTTTGTATTCAGCTCTGTTTCCATTATCCTTTGCTTCCTTAATAAACCATCCCAAAGCTTAGTGGCTTAAAAACATCAATTTATCACTACCTTTCATGCTTCGGTGGATTCACATGGCTAATCTGAGTGGCCCCTGCTTGGAGTCTGCTATGCAGCTGCAGTTGATGGAGCCAGAGCCATGTGATGACTCAATTAAGCTGGACACACAAGATGGCTTCCTCGTATGCCTGGCATCTCATTGCTCCTTGGCCTGTCTCTTTTTCTTTCTCTTAACCTTCCATATGATCTCTCTGTGTAGTTTGGTCTTTTCATAGCCTGGTGGTCTCAGAGTGATCATCTATACTGAATGGCTCCCAAGAGGCAGGAAGTGGAAACTTCCAGGCCAGGACTGACAGTGTGTCACTTCTATCATCTTCTGTTAGAGCAGTTACAGGTCCCGCCCAGGTTCAAGGAGTTGAATGGGTTAGAGAAACAGACCCCATCTCTTAATGTGAGAATGGCAAAGTTGCACTGCAAGAGTATGAAGCAGAAAATATTACATGACCGTCTTTTGAAAACTGCCTTACTTTTTCTGATAGACTGTGCCCTTCATGAAGACAGGGTCCATGTCTATACTATATTGGCACCTAATAGGTGCTGCTAATTTTTTTAGCAAATTCCTAACTCCAGAGAAAAGTCTTAGACAAATTGAAGATTCACTCAGAAAACAAGTTTGAGTGAGTTCAATTTTTTGCCTCCTCAGAGGCCAGACTCCCTCCTCTATCTCCTCAACCCACACATCATACAGAATCTGACACCATCCGGCCTGCTTTTTTTCACATTTTTGCCCCTCTTGTAGCACTCATTTGGGCATCTGTGTTATGGCTCTTTTCTCTCCTTTTCATTTTCCCAATAACGTTTCTTGACAGCATGCATTATATAATCTAGGGTACTTAGTTTGGTGTTAGACCATATAGTTAAAAACACAAGTCAGCCTTGGTTGGAATTCCAGCTCTGTTCCCTCTTACATCTGTGACTTTCCCAGGTGAGTTAACTTCTCTAAGACTCATTTTTTTTTCCTGCCTGTGAAATGGGTGTATTAATAGAAACAACTCAGCAGGGTTGCTATGAGTATTAAATGATAGGATAAAACATACATATCTCTTACCATATGATGTATTTAATTATTATTCATTTCCAGTAACTCTTGGTTATGATGTTATACTGATCTGGTAGTCACTTATTAGATATTTGTTGAATGAATAAATATTTTATAGTTTTCAAATCATCTCTTTAAAGGATATCCTATCCTATACTTGTTCAAGGTAAAATTGCAGTTTAAGTTTCCAAAGACACATTCTTTTACTAAAACCCTATTTGAAAAACCTGTCATTGCAGGCCTTTACATTTCATCTTTTTTCCATGTATAGGAAGGCAGTGGAGCAGCTTTTTTCTCGCTTCACCTGTCAAAGTTGTTCTCTCTGGAGATTAAGCAGGTATGACATGTGCTTTGACCAAACGCTTTGAGCTTAAGAAAATTGTGAGAAACCGAATAACTTCCTATTCCTCAATATTTCAGGTGAGAAAAATATACTAGAGCTGCTGTTTTGATGTACGAGAGATTGTAGATAGTATAGTAAAAACTTAGATTTCAGAGGATAATTATCACGGAGCTAGATGTGTTTATATTATCAATCTCAAGAGGTAAGAGAAAACACAAAGTTGTAGAGAACATTTAGAAATTCTCCTGAAGACTTTGTAGGCCAGAGGTCATTAATTAGTAAGGAAGGTCTTGGTTTCTGTATTCATAGTGGAAGTTCCCATTCTCAATTCTTAATTCAAAACAAATTAAATATTCCTACTTGTCAGAATCCTGACTTGTATCTAAATGTTCTAATGGACTAGATTTAATATACTTTTCCCCAAAGGAAAGATAGTCAAGGATTTATGTGAGAAAGCAAACTTCCCAATGGCTGCCTCCCTTTGTAAGCAGTAAAGCATGTTACGTCTTTGTATCTTGAATGTTCAGCTGGGTAATATTTCATACCTTACTGTCCATATGTTTCCTGATAGTAATCAATCCTTTTTGTCATTATCACACTTACTTGCACTGTGGTTGGGCAGTCACTGTACCAAAACAGTAGCATTTCTTCCTGGAGATGAGAGTACTTGATTGAAAGGGAGAAAAAGGAAAACAAGACCCAGATTTTGCCATATAGAAATCGATAGCGACAAACTTCAGTGCCATCTTATCTTGCCAGATGCCATCTTGATACCATGACTGCTTTTCCATGTTAGTAATGCAGAACATCAGATTAAGCTTCCCTCACAAAAGAGGGGATACATTGAGAAGTTTATTTTTACTGCCTAAAAAGCTACAAAGCCAGTTAGATACATGGAGGCAGTCAGCCTTGATCAAACCAGTGTTCTAGAAATTCCTTCAGTTTACCTAGTATGTTAATGCCCATTTTATTAAATCCATCTTTTTAAATGGATGTAAAAATACGACCAGTATAAATTCTTTTTTTTTTAAGACAAAGTCTCACTCTCACCTAGGCTGAAGTACAATGGCACTATCTCAGCTCACTGCAACCTCTACCTCCCAGGTTCAAGCAATTATCTTGCCTCAGCCTCCTGAGTAGCTGAAATTGCAGGCATAGGCCACCATGCCTGGCTAATTTTTGTATTTTCGGTAGAGACAGAGTTTCACCATGTTGGCCAGGCTGGTCTTGAACTCCTGACCTCAGGTGATCCACCCGCCTCAGCCTCCCAAAGTGCTGAGCTTACAGGTGTGAGCCACCATGCCTGGCCAATTTTTTAAAGCAGGTTATTTAAGCAGAGATACAACCTAAGGACTGTATGTGTCATTAAAAGAGTACTGCTTGCTGAGAAATGAATGGGAATTCATGCAGCTGGGTCCTGATTCTCGCTCTGACTATAATTAACCATATAGCAATAGGTCACTGTTTCTCAAACTTGAGCATGTCCAAGAACTGCCTGAAGGGCATGGAAAATGCTGATTGCTAGGTGCCACCGTAGATAATTTTCTGTAGTACTAAGAAGATAGTAAAACAGGGTAGTAATAAATATGCTAGGGTCCCAGATACCATCAAGACAGGATTAAATGTGCAAGGATTTTATCAGCAGAAATCCCTTTGAAAGAAAATGGGAAAGCAGCCAGGAGAGGTTGGCTCAGTCATCAGACTGTGATGTAGGTCCTACTCTGAGTGAAGGAGAGAGGGAAGGAAGATTGGATGCCCTTACTCAACTGGGAGCGGCCCAGGGGAAGCATAGCCTTGCCCCCAGTGCAGCCAGTCATGCTGCCTGCAGTTCAGAATCTGAGGTGCATTCTGATGACCTTAGCATTGAGACAGCAATTGCTGTAGATGGAGTGGCCAGGGAGGGCTTCTCTCAGGAGGTGACATTTGAGTGGAGACTGAATGATGTAAATGAGTGAACCTCATTGATTTGGAGCAAAGTGAAAAGAGCAGGGGAAAAGCCCATGCCAAGGCTCGAAGGCAGGAGAGAGCTCTGAGTGTTTCACAGCAGAGTGAGTGAGGAGGCGCTGAGAGTGAAGCTGGGCCCAGCTCTGAAAGGACTTGCAAGCCAGATCAGGAAGTTTGAATTTATTCTGGATAAAATGGGAAGCCTCTGAAAGGTTTTAAGCACCAGAATGATGAAATCTTAGACAAAGATAGGAGTACGCATTGTGGAAAAGGAAGAGAAAACAGAGACTAGTTGGAGACTAACTGTATTAGTCTAGGTGTCTCCAAATTGCCTCTATTTGAATTACCCACTTTTTCTCCATGCCTCTGGGATCTTGAAGATATGATGGCTGTCTGCTTATATCAGGGACATAACCACAGGTGCCCTGCTTTCTTTTGCCCTGTAATGTGTTTCAGGCAGTTGACTGTCAAGGCCCTCTTCCGATTCATCCTAGCAGCTCTCACTCATCATATAACCCATGTCCCTATGCCATGCCTTTTTGATTTTTAGCACCATGCTGGCAGCTTTCATAGACTTTTACCATCACCTTCAAACCAGTTGAAGACTGATCCACCAATCTCATTTCTCTTTCTATATATTGTCTCAGAGATTACAAGCAACTGATTTCTAAAAGACAAAGTAAAGTAGGGCATCTGTTAATATATGGAGGTCACTTTTGGAGAAGAACAAATAAATGGAATTTGCCTAAATGTGATTAATAAGAATATTCTCTTGTTGTGACAGTTCCTGTGCTTCCTTTTGCCCACATTTTTCTCTCAGAAGTGTAGCGGGTAAGAAAGTGGAATTATAAGTTTTGACTTGGAGTTGAAGGAGTGTAGACATCTGCTCCTTCCCTGCGCACTCTGGTCTGCCTTGATTGAGAGAGATCTTTGAGACTGGCTTTTTGGCCATGCGTTTTGATTGAGTTTTCAGCAGCGCATATGTAAAATCATAGCCATGATGGTTGAAATTTGGAATTGGGGATGTCCCGTTTCAAAGATACGCCAGATCAAAAAGCACTATTCCCAGGAAGAATGCGTACACACACTTGTAAAATTGCATGCCCAAAAGGGCTTCTTACCTTCTTCGAGCTGTGAATTTTTCTGTCTTTGGACATGTGAGGCACTCCTGCTGTCCAGGAGAGGTTGGTGCTTATGCTTTAAGTAAAGTGCTGATTGCCCTGTCAGTCAGAGCATGGAAGAACTTGGAACTTCTGAGATTGATGCTTGACAGAATAATTAGAAAAGTGTCACTTTCAGTAACCATTTGAGGACTCCTAAAAGGAATGAGCTTGGGCCAGGTCTCTGCTGTCCAAATCCAGAGGTTAAATGTTCAGGAACACAAAACATAGTATGTCACAAGAGAAAATTGCCTCAAATGCACAGGAAGAGATGGCCTTCCAACTCCTAAACAATGATGCTCAATTGTCTGGGCATTCACAGATGTGTTTCCTTAGCCCTGCTGCTGTTTTCATACCTCTGTCAATTGGTTGCCTTGAAGTGAGGTTTGCAGACAGCTGGCGAGACGGCTTCCTCCTTGACCTTTTCACAGGATGATACTTTCTTTCTCTTTATTTCAAGATGGTCCCTGGCCCTGGCATAATCTCTGGTTACCAAAGCCGGGGCCTTTTCCATACAGCCCCAGTCAACTTGATCAGGACAGTATTTTCCAGGCTAACAATATCTCAATTAAGTATAAGTGGGACACCAACAGGATCTCTTGAGCGAGAACAGGAAAAGCATGGCCCCATAAACAAATTAATTCAAGAAAATATTTTATTTAGATACCCTTCTCGTTAATAAGAAAATATAAACTAGGTAAGCATTTATAACAAAATATATGAAGATAAATGTTTCCGTTATTCTACATCCTTTGTCAGTTTCCTTTTTAAAAGATAAATTTTTGAAAGAAAATAATTCTCTGTGTCTGCACATCTGTATGCATGTACAGATATTATTAACACTTCCAAGGCACCAGGGTGCCTTGGGCCATACTGAGAAATGCTGACATCAGCCATCAGTGCCCCGCCCTGCTTTAAGACAGCCAGCAACAAGAATGGTAACAATGAGGAATTAACAGTGAGGGTAATCTGTGTGTTAGGCAATGTGCAAAATACTTTCTCTGTCTCAATGTATTTCTGTTTTAAAATCCAGAAAATTTTCAATGACATTCAACACCTTGTTAAGAAGACCGTCTCAGAGAGGGGCTATAATTACTTCATCTGCTACTTTTCTTTAATTAAAGCAATCAAATGGCAGCAGCACACGGTCACACTCGCCTCATAGGACTTGCTTTTTGTGCATTTTACTGCAGTTTCTGCTCACAAACTTGATCCCTGAATGGAAAAACACAAACTGTATTTTCTCTGTTTTCACACCACAACAGTCAACACAGAAGTCTTCTGTGATCAACTATGTGGGGGGTTTTCCCCACCAATAAGCAAGCAATCAATTCTGCAGCAGACACCAGCTGGGCATCCTCTAATTGAATTCAGTTCTGACACTCCACCTGGAGATAATCTCAGATCCCACAGGTTGAGGGCTCAGTCCCACAAAACTGCCCCCTACTTTCGATGCCAATGGCAAGCTCCAGGTTGTTTTACCTGTGTTTCTCACCAACCAGCTGTAAATTGGGGTTCCCATGACCTCCTCCTTGGGTTCAGTTCATTTGCTGGGGTGGCACACAAAACTCAGGTAAATCCTGACTTATGCTTACTGGTTTATTATAAAGGATGTTACAGAAGATACAGGTAAAGAAATGCATAGGATGTGGTATGGGAAGGGACTCAGAGCTTCTAGGCCCTTCGTGGGCATACCACCCTGCAGAAACCTCCATGAATTCAGCTCTCCAGAAGCTCCTGAACCCCATCCTCTTGTACCTGTTATGGAGACTCTATTGGATGGTCATGATTGACAGCCATGTTGAAATGTGACTAGACAGAAAAGATACGATCTAATACTAGTAGACTGAGTGGGAACACCCAGCAAGGCCTGTCTGTACAGATTCTTCTTGGCCTCCCTGTGCAGCGTTCCTTCTTCTTAGGTATGATACAGGACCCCTTCTGAAATGAAGGTCTAATGACCCACAATCAGAAAAGTGGGGTAAGATTGGAGTGTATTTTCAGTTTCTAAAGCCTGCTGTGGGGAGAAAAAGGAGCAGGTGAAAGGAAGGCAGGAGAAGGTCAGAGAGCGAGAGAGATTGTTTTTTGAGGTTTGCTTCTGAGACCTAAAGTGCCCCAACATTATAACAAAAGGCTGTAACAGGGGCTGCGGGAGTTAACAGCTAGGAACTGTGGACGAAAACATATATATATATATATTTTTTTTTACATATATATATATATATGTAAAATAATACCACATTCCCACTTCCTGCAAACTAAATTCTAAACTTCTGAGTCAGAGATTCAGAAGCTTGTGTCATCCGGCCCTGCATGACCTTACCTCCCCTTGCTGGCATGATCTCTACCATCTGTTCCAGAGACCCTTCTCCCAGAATGTTCTTCCTCTCCCTCCTCACTTTGCCTGCCTGTTATCCCTGTCTCCTTGGAAATCTTCCCAGGTTCTGTGAACTGGGGGGGATGGACCAAATCAGCTCTTCTCAGCTGGGGGCCATGCTACCCACCAGGGGACATTTGGCAATGTCTGGAGACATTTATTATTGTCATTTTGGAGTGGGTATGCTACTGGCATCTAGTGGGAAGAGGTCAGGGATGCTGTTCAACAGCACACAAACAGCTCACCATAACAAGGCATTTTCCAACCTTCCCAACACTAGTGTTCAGGCTGGGGACCCCTAGCTGCTAGATGAAAATACTAGTACTAGTTAGTACTAGTACTAGTACTAGATGGAAGGTCCTCCTTTTCTGATTGATCTCTGTTTTCCCAGTGCCTGATACATAATATATGATTCCAAAAATATTAAATGCACAAACCCCTTCCCCCTCAGAATGCCATCTTTATGCTTCTTCCGATACCGTTATATGGAATTTGAATTACATTTTATGTTTTTACTTGCCAGAATACAAGAATCACTTAAATATATAATCTATACTTTCAAGACTTCAAGCAGATTTATGGAGTTGGCAACAGAAAATGAGAAATGAGTTGGCTTCAATGCACTGTTAATGTTGAGAACCCTGAGTATCATTTGGAGCGTTAAACTCATGCATGCTGTGGGTAAATTGTTAATGGTCGTATTTCAGTTTTCTTTATCTCAGAGCTTGCAAGAGAAATTTAAAAAGGCATTTTCTTAAAAACCCATGAAAAGAAAGAGCAGTCCCTTTTCATAGAGTTTTAAATCTTGCATATAATGGGAATGCCTTTCAGCAGGAAAGGTAGGACTCATGAGTGCCTTGGGTCAGAGTACACTGGGCACTTGGGCAGAGTGAACCTGAGTGCTGGCTCTGCAGCGCAGAGATGTTGGACAAATTATGGAACCTCTTTCCCTCCACTTCCCCTCCCCTTCTTTATATCTTATCAGATAAACCCCAGAGAATGTTCACTAGAATGTTTGCATTGCCTGTATTTTCCCCAACTTTAGTGTTGGGATGATTTTTTTTACTCTCTTCTTTACTGTATAGTTTTAATTTTTCCTTCCCAGTGGGCATGTATTATTTTTACTATCAGATCAAGATTACTATTGAAGTATAGAGCTAGGATGAGAGGCTAGATTTCCTAAGTCCTTTTCTGGCCCTGTTAGGATTTTTATAATAAAAATCCTACATTGGTTCAATATTATAGTGAATTAAAGCACTCCGATAATTCGGACCTCAGTTTCCTCAGCTGTAAAATGGGATATTAATGACCTCATCAGGGGAATGATTAACACCAGTGTGATCAGGAGGGCTTTGATGGAATTGTAGTTCTGTTTTCCTCATGAAGTGTATAACCTTAGAAAAGTCACTTCCCATCTCTGAAGTCAATGTCTTCTCCATAAAATGCAGTTAATGAAAACCTCACAAAGTTGATGTGAAGATTGATGAGAATAAGGTATTATAGCACTCAGCACAGAATCTGGTGTTGAGTGAATGACAGATACTGCTATTAATTTCTGCTATCATTATTATTGTCACTTTTACTGTACTATCATGTGATTATTGTGTGAACCAGATTGTAACTTTTACGTGGAAGTTTTTCAGATTTAAGGTGTTACTACCACTGTTACTATTCTTAGCTACACTTCTACTACTGGAAATAATAAGACCTCAATCAGTAGTGATTTACTACCAACACATTAATTGGTATAACGCAGGGCCTACTGAGACATCCAATATCAATTTTTTTTCTTCCTTAATAGTAGAGTCTCAGCAGAATGTCAGTTCTATGATATGGTTCCACTTCTCTTTCAGCTGGGTGGAATCACGTCATTGCTTTCTGGCCAGTGATACATAAACCAAAGTTTTGATGTGGGACCTCTGGCCAGGCTGTTTTTAAGAAGCTGAAGCAGCTGGGAAGGGAGCCCTTTTCCCTGCTCCCCCCTGTTGCTTGGAATGACTTTACCATGGCAGGGGCTCCAGCAGCCCTCTTAGATGGAGAAATAACCTTAGGATGGTACCACTGCATGGTAGAGGAGACAAACCAAAGGCATCTGAGTTCCTGAGGGATTCCTGGTAGCATCCTACCATCCCGGGCCTATCTACCACCAGTGTTCCTTTATGTAAGAGAATAAATCCTTGTATGTTTAAGTTCTTCTATTTATTTCTTTGTTCCTAGCATCCAAATACAATTCTCAACTAATTTAGTCTTGGTGCGAAGAACTTTGGCATACTTTCTCTCATTTACCATGGGGTACTTTCAATAGTTCTGTTCTTCCCTGGTAAATTTCTTTTTCATTACATGACAAATAAACAAATTGACTCAAATTTAAACTTGACCCTTGAGCAAATCAGCAAGCAAAAGCTTTCATAGAAAGAGTAAAGACACATGGATGTTTTTCCTGACATGCATTTTAGGCTTGTTTTGAAGATGGAATAGTTTTAGGGAATGGGGTGATTTGCCTAGGAAGTAGATTTGCTGCCTGCTTGGTGTTTTCCTTCAAACAGATGGTGATAGCATGAATCTGGTGGGTTTTCTGTGTACGTTGACTCCAAAAAGGCCATAGAGAATGTTCTAATTTCAGAATACAAAGAGCAGTGTGTTTCCCTCTGCTTAAGTGTACTTTGTCAAGCGGGCCATGTTAGTTTAAATAGTTGAGAATGAGGAAAATGTAAAAATGTGATAACGAATTCATATTAAAACACACACACACACAAAACAGCTGCCCTTTGGATGGTTCACTGGTCACCAAGATCGGAGGCAGGTTGAATTAAGAGCATTTGGATAATTGACCTTCCATGTGAATAAATTAGAATAGATTAGATTTGATTGACCACATAACAATTTAAATCATTAAAAAAAAGCCCCTTTTCTCTTTCCAGGCTACTTTGTTATATTGGGTCTCAAAGGTGATTAACCATGTGTTTTTCTTGTCGGAAGACTTTCCTAAACACAAATTAGCAGACTGAAAAGGAGATGGTAATATTTACGTTTGCCATTTCTTTTTTAATTGAAAAACTCAAAGGACCATATGACAGACTGAGTTGTTTAACGATATTCCAGAAAGGCAGCATACTCAGAGTGTTTTAATATGCATTCAGCTGTCTCTTTCTGACTGGTGAAGTGGTTCCTGTGATTCAGATGGCCTGGGCAGTTGGGATGGGATGTTCTCAAGGTGTTTTTTGCCCCTCTGACCTTTGCTTGTGTGTGTGATATGATGTGATGTGTTGAAAACTACTGTATAAATAATAAGCACTGACTACTTATTTAGAGTCGTGGAATTTCAGAGCTGAAAAGAATCTTAGACATTCAGTGAGTTATTCACTCTCTTTACTTTAGAGATGATGAGACACGGTCAATAATAGGAAATGCCCCACCCTCAGATCAGAAATGGAACTGCCGTGTGTTTGATAATATACAGAATTGTTCTTATACAGTGAAGCCCTACCCCCTTCACTTATTGATAGGAGGCGTTATTCAAATTGGATAAATGCTTCTGTAGAAGGATGATGTTATTAGTGCCTATTTCTTAGGGTTGGTATGAGATTAAAATGAGTCAAATGTCTATAAAGAACTGTTTTGGTTATTATTTCTGCATAGCACACCACCCTAAAACTTAGAACCATTTTATTTTCTTATGATTCAACAATCTGGCCTGGGGCTAGGTAGGCCCTTTTTCCACTGTCCTTGTCAGTGTTCAGTCATGTGACTGCATTCAACTGGCAGGTTCTGGGAAGGCAGGCCTCTTCCCTCATCCCCGGTTGTTGAAGGCCTCTCTGTCTCCATGTGATCTTTCCAAAGGGCCCCTTCAGCAAAGTAACCAGACTCCCTATGTGGCCTGTAAGCATCCAAGAGGGCAAAGGCAGAGACTTCCAAGCCTTCTCAAGGCGTTGGCCTGAAACTGGTTCAGCATCTCTGCTGCCACATTTTAGGAACTAAAGGAAGTCACAGACTCAGCCAGGATCCAAGGGGAAGGGACTATGCAAAGGCCTTTGTAAACATTGATGTGGTTCATTAAAGAACACCATTGTAATGGACTATCCCAAGCATGTACCACTGTCTCTCATGCATGGTAGAAGTCCCATAAATGTTATTGCTCTCTTGTAGTGTAGTAGTAATAGTAGTAGTAGCTGTTTTAACAATAAAAACAGCTAAAAAAAAAAAATGGCTGCTTTTGTTCTTCTGTTTTTATAAGTAGATATTGATGGAAAACAATTTATATAGTTTTGACAAATGAAATAATTTTATTTCTGTATCTCTTAGTTTAAATAGCACCACTATCCACAGTTTTCCTGGGGCATCTTCTGTAAGTAGAAGGGTAGAATAAATTCCTTAATTCAGTAATTCCCCCAATAACTTCCCCACTTCCCCAATTCAAGCAGGTCTCAGTTAGAGACAGAGATTCTGTACTTCTAATAGTTATAACATTGAGAATCATAAAATTGATGTTATTCAAGTTACAGAGTTAATTTCTGCACATTCTCCCCACCAAAGTTGTTTTACATTTCCATGTATCACTTTAGAGCATGACATTTTTAGGAGAAGGAAACTAAAAATCTGTTCTTTTCTTCTGGACTGATACCTTACCTGTTTCCAGATACATTTAATGCTGAAGCTCTGGAGAACCATACTAGAGTCTACAAACTCAGAGGCACTGGTCTTAACCATTAGCAGCACCCAAAACTGGAGATTGGAGAGAGGAGGGACCATTCTTTCATTAAGAGCAAGTCATTAGATTGTCTTGTGGAGGATATTTGGGAAATGTTTGCTTGTGATGAGCCTTCCATGTGTAATGTTCATACAGTGTTATTATATGATGACTTGAATGTTTTCCTTTTTGCAAAAAGCTGTTTATCTAATTACAAAAATTATGCATTCATAATTTAAAATTTTCAAAAACTACATAAAGGTAAAAAGAAGAAAAGGAAAATAACCTGGAGTCATTTATGTCCACATTAATATTTTGGTGTGTATCATCCCAGACTTCATTTTAATATTTTCCCTCTAAACATGTTTTTCTCTCTGGCAAATATGTGCATTTGCTTTTAAATATTCAGAACTGAATGTCCTCAAGAAAGTTTCAAGTTTAGCTGTTTTGCTTGAGAGAGATACCGTGATGTATTTTTGCTAATATGTTTTAAACCTTGCATTATTTATAGTTTCTCCTTAGAAGCTTGAAATTAAAATTTCTTTTCTAACTGATTTTGATTCTTTCCTGTCTGGCTTACAATTGATTTCACCTCCCTGTGTTTCTAATGAAGCCTGAAATTACCATACCCCTTGTTTGAGTTGAGTGTGTTTTTCCCTATACCCTCACATACCATGGATCACAGGGCAACTCTGTTCCTATTATCAGCTACATCTTCCTTTACTATCTATATTCAATTTGGTATGTTCCAATAAACCTTTGAATGAGGGCTTATACTGGGATTGAGCAGACAAACACCTTTTTCAGTTACATTTGAGGAGCATTGATTTTCTCCATTGAGGGACCTATTTTTCTCCTTTGGCTTTGCTGATATTCCCTAAGATCTGCCTATGTTATAGCCCTTGCAAATAATGGGCCATATATTTTTGACCCAATTAATTTTTTATTTGATTGGTAATAAAGAAGAGTCCTATGCAGTATAATTTAAGATATTCAAGTATCAAAGGAGGAGGAAGGCCAGGCTGAATCCCCGAAGTCCCACCTCTCTACCCAGATAGCAATCACATGATTCCAGGTTGAAGGGGATGCTGAAAATATTATAAAATTGACATTCTCTTGAGATACTGCCACTAATGAAGAAAACAAGAATTAACACTTGGTATCCTGATAGTCTCTGCCTTATACCAGTCAATATCATGGGAGTGAATCACCTCGATTGAGGTCTTATTACTTCCAGTGATAGAATTAGTTAAATGTAATAACAGTGCTAATAATACATTAAATTTGAAGAGCCTTGGGCACAACAGTGCCCCTTACCCCACATATTCTTAGGGCAGGGTGAGGGATGTAATGACCTGGAATATTGTGGTATTCTTGCTGGACTGAAACACTGGATAGTAGAACAAAATGCCAAGGCCTACCCTTTCAGATACCCATATTTGAAAATCTTTATTCCTCATGCTTTTTCACTTTCTCTGCCATATTCCCTAACAGGATCTCTGTCCATCAGTGTTTTTTTTTTCCCTCCACCCAGTACCTAGAGCACAATATAGTGAATTTTGATTATAGTGTTTGCGTTAACATTGAGAATTATAAAATTGAAATTGTTTAAGTTAGAAAGTTAATTTTTGCATTCTCTCCCCATCAAAATTATTTTACATTGCCAGTATATATCACTTTCAAAGATTCCATTTTTAGGAGCAGGAAGAAATTTAAAATCTCCTCTTTTCCTCCAATCCGATTCTGGAAAGTAGGCTCCCTTTTTAGTCATGGGATTTAAACTGAGTTGGTTAGGCAAACATGAAAGATGCTTATGGAGATTTATGCCCCACATCACAAGTGTATGTCAAGAGTGAAATAACGCCCGATGTGCAGGAGGATGGACCAGAAGACCCTCACTTACTCAGAGTGTGGGGAGGATGGGCCAGAGGCATCTACAATGTCCTTTTTGCCTTAATCTACAAAGCTCAGTTTCAAGTTATGGATTTCAAAATACTTGCTACAATTCAGGGACAAATGGACTAAAATATATATAGAAATAGAAAACTTGAAATAAGTAAATCTAAAACACTGAACATGATGAAATAGACCCTAAGAACTACATGCAGTGTGAACTTTGAATGCATACTGCTTTGGATATGTGTGTCTATAAAACATTCTTGGAATAACTGGGAATATTTCACTACAGGTTGCATATTAAATGATAATAGGGGAATTGTTCATTTTCTTACATGTTGTAATGTGATTAGGACAATGCTCCTATTTTTAGGAGATGCATTTGGGAGTGAAGTGTCGTGATGTAGGCCACTCAGTATGAAATGCTTCAACAACTATCCATCTATCTATATATGTATAGCTACATATATCTGTATAGAGATAGATGTAGAGAGGAAGAGAGGGAGAAAGCAAATATGGCAAATCATTAAATACTGCTAAAGGTAGGTAGAGGATACATGGGTAGACTATATATTATTTCACCTTCTCTCTATTTTTTTTATATATTTGATGTTTTTCTTAGTTTGAAAGGTAAAAAAGTATTGTCTTGTAACCACCAGTGCAACCACAACCCTATCCTTTACTCTGTTTCCTGATCTCAAAGCTGAGTTTTTCATATTGTTTATTCAACAACTACTCTGTATACCAGCTACTGTTCCAAATCCTGGAGATATATAAATGGGTAAGATGTCGTCCCTCATCCCTGTACTTAAAGAGCTTGTGATTTAGTATGTTTCTTTTGCAATTTTTGTGCAGCTCTGTCAACTTCTTATCCAATATTGGGAAGGAACATAAAAATTTACATCCACTTATGCCTAAGAATATTTTAAGCAATTTATATTGATATAAGGCTGTCATCAGCCAGCCTGTAAACATCTAATTTTCTCCATAAGTTTTATGTAAGAACAATAGGCAGTAATGGAATATTTAAGCCATTTGCACACATATACATACACACACACACACAAAAAGCACGACAATGACAGCTTTGAGGTTTTGCCCAAGTACATCATGGCATTCTGGATATATCTAGATATATTTCTGGCGTACACAGCTAGAATTGTGTTTCAACTGGATGATCACATGTGTAACTGATACACATGTGACCAGTGAACACACCGGTTTTCAAGAGGCATTGCCTTCTTGGGAGCCACAGGCTTGATGTGGCCCCTCTATTAAGGAATATCAAGAGTTTCCCACTACTTGAAAATAACTGCATTGAAAGATTGTTTTCTTACTTCCTGATTTGTAGCCAGGTAACCAGTAAAGCAATACATATATATATTCATGCTAAATAATTTTGTTGTGTTCTGAATGTTTGTGCTCCTCTCCCCACCATTCGTAAGTTGAAATCCTAACCCTCAAGGTGATGATATTAGGAAGTGGGGCCTTTAGCAGGTGATTAGCTCATGAGGTTGGGCTCTCATGAATGTGATTAGTGTCCTTATGAAATAGGCCCAAGGGAGCTCCTTCATTCCTTCTGCCATGTGAGGACACAGCAAGAAGGTGGCACCACCTATGATCCAGGAAACAGGCCCTAACCAGACATCAAATCTGCGGGTGCCTGGATTGTGATCTTTCCAGACTCCAGAACTGTGAGAAATTAGTTTCTGTTGTTTATAAGCTATCCGGTTAATGGTGTTTTGTTTTAGAAGTCTGAATATACTGAGGTAATTTTCTTCGTATTATTCCTGTGGAAAAGAAAATGCTCATATAACTCAAAAATCATAATATTTGATATTCAGTGTTGTAGTCCTTGCTAATCAGCTGCAGGGTAAAGAAGAGAAATATGCTGAAAATACTGGGCACGCAAAAGAGATGAATGATGCATTTCAGGGTTATAATTAGTTTAAGAACTTAAAGGAATTCAGAAAGAGAATGGGAAGGTCTACTTTAGACCTTCATCTATGATTCCATTGAAAAGAAAATAATACCAGAGGCTCCTTTAAAACATGCAAGATTATGCGATTTCAAAATGCAGTGCAATGGCTAGAAGATTCTTATATGTGTCGCCAAGATCTGCGAAATTAAAATGGTATTCATGACTTGTAAACAAAGCTACTAATTGAACTATAATTAAGAAATGCAATCCTGAATACAGTTTCAGTTGCAGAATGACAATTAGAGGAATTTATTAGATGTTATCTCTGATACAGGGGAGTGTCTTGGGTTGGATTTATTCGTCTGTACTTGCTAGATGCCTAAACATGTTGGTGTACCTCCCTTGAGGATTATTTAACATCTGGTTGATTTTTGTTTTGTCACTCTTTTCTGACAACTGTATGTGAGAAATAGTCCCATTTTGGTTGTCTTCAGACTCACTTACGAAAACGAAGACTTAATATTTCAGTTAGTTTATCAAATGTACATTTTGACCTTGCAAATATTGATTCATTTATTTAATTCTTAAAATATTTGAGCATGTCTCATGGAGGAGGTGACATTTGAGTTAGGTCTAAACAAATGAGTAAAGTTTGGATGAAGGAAGTGTAGGAAATATATTCAAGCAGCCAAAACTACAGATTAAGAATAGAATTGTGAAAGGTGTTAGAAGAAACATACATGGGCTGAGTGGAGGCCACCGCAAAAATTGGACAGCGTGTTGAGTTGTTCAATTGTAAGACACTGCTACCACTTTCTCACCTATAAACTAGGAATAATAGGAGGGAAGACCTTCTTCATAGAACTGTTTTGAGGGTTTTATGAGATAAGCAAGTGAAATTCCTAGAACAAGGCCTAGCACAGAGTAGGCGCTCAATAAACACTAGCTGCTGGACATACCATGAGGCCAAAGAAGTGAATTAGGGCCAGGCTGTGAATGGCATTTATGGCAAGCAGAGTTAGTTTAGTTTTGCACTTATGTGTTAGGTACTAGAGATAAGGAAGAAAGACAGCCATGGGCCAGATAGAGTAGCAAGCCTTCTGGAATGGGCCAAGAGCTGGGTAATGATGTTGTTATCTTTTACAATAGTCTTTCCAAAATTGTGAATTGGAACCTGGTGATTCTTGAGAATCTAGGTAGTTAAATACCAATATTAAATTAAATAGCCTTGATTCCTCCATAGAGGAATAGATAGATAGATGATGTCTGAAAGAGGAAATACAGCAAATGCCAGATGATAGTATCTAGATGATGGGCATATAGGTGTTCACTGTTCAATTTTTTTCAACTTCTCTGTATGCTTGAAAATTTTCACAATACAATATTGGGGGGAAAATGAGAAAGTGTATTCCCTCTTTAGTTATTTTTCAATTCCAGAAAATCTCAAGAAAGTCTCTCGGTGCCAATATGGCTTTAACACTTTGCTTTGGCTCAGAGCCACTGGCAGCCTGTATCTAGTTACAATTTAATAAAAATATTGTACATTTTCCCAGGCTTGGTGGCTTGAGCCTGTAGTTTCAGCTACTCAGGAGGCTGAGGTGAAAGGATTGTTTGAGCCCAGGTGTTTGAGATCAGCCTGGGAATCATAGCAAAAAAAAAAATCATAGCAAAACCCCATCTCAAAAAATATTTAAAAGTTAGCCAGGTGTGGTGGCACTTGCCTGTTGTCCTCGCTGCTGGGGAGGATAAGGTGAGAGGATTGATTTAGCCCAGGAGTTCAAGGCTGCAGTGAGCTATGATTATGCCACTGCACTCCAGCCTGGGCAACAGAGCAAGACCCTGTCTCTAAATTAATTAGTTAATTTAAAATTACTGTTATTTGCATTTTATTATCTTCAATTTATAGGAATTAATTTTTTTAGTATTGATAGTGATACTGTTCTCTTTTCAAATAATGTATTTAAGCTTTAAAATATTCAGCATGGCGGAGTGCAGTCTCATGCCTGTAATCCCATCACTTTGGGAGGCCAAGGCAGGTGGATCACTTGAGGCCAGGAGTTCAAGAGCAGCCTAGCCAACATGGCAAAACCACATCTCTACTAAAAGTACACAAATTAGCTGGGCATGGTGCCACACACCTGTAGTCCCAGCTACTCAGGAGGCTGAGCATGAGAATTGCTTGAACCTGGGAGGTAGAAGCTGCAGTGAGCGAGATCGTGTCACTGCACCCCAGCCTGGGCAACAGAGTGAGACTCTGACTCAAAAAGAAAATAAAATATTCAGCAAATAACAAACAGATAGGGTGCACTGGTGTGGCCCCCCAATTAAAAAAAATAGAGCAGAGGTGTTGTGTATATATCTGATGACTCCTATAGGAAAAGGAGGATTATTGAAGAATTTGAAGTAAAGGACTGGACTACTTTTTTTGGAAGTTAAATTATTCACCCTCTGCTCTTTGTATGACTGCAGAATGAGTGTAGAGTTTTGGGCTTTTATACTTCCTGTAGTCACTGTTAAACTTCAATATGTGACAGTGACTACCTCTCTGCATGTTCAGATTTTCTTCATAAGCCTATGAAAGCAGAGATCCCAGATAAAGCTCATAGGCGTTCTAGTGCTTAAGATGTGGCACTCTTTACTTGCTTTTGGAAAACATTCACATATTTCCTAAAGGGGGAAGAGATATCTATCCCGGAAATAAAAGGGAGCCACTTAATCAGAGTGGTTTGCCAAATAGGCCTGCCTGTGGATTGGATTTTAATCTGTCTGTCACAGTCACCTTTTCTTTATAGAATGTTCTGAATAGAATTTAGAAAACACCATAAAATACCTCACTTATATAAAGTAAATATACAATAATGTGTTTCTGTGAAAGCAAAAAAGCAAAAAATATTCAAATTCAACAGTGTTTTTATATTACTTCCATCTGTCTATTGTTATAATTCTATGTTCATTACTATCTCAATGGAATTCAAAAGGTTTTTTTCACTACCAGAATCAACAGTAACAATGACAAGCAGTCAGAATAACTAAAAGAAAAGAAAACCACGTTTTTTACACTTGATTCAGAAATGGTGTTTTCTCATGCAGTTTAAACATTATTATAAAAGTATATTGTTTCCTGGTACCAGCTATATGTTCTTATGAACTTTCATATTTCTGATAAATTGTTAGAGTATAACTGCTAAAGCAATATATTAATATTTTAATTCTTATCTACTTTTTGAAACAAAAAGTACCTGGTATCTCAGGTACTCCTGAGGTCAGGAGTTTGAGACCAGCCTGGCCAACATGGCGAAATGCTGTCTCTACTAAAAATACAAAAATTAGCTGGGTGTGGTGGCACACGTCTGTAATCTCAGCTACTCAGGAGACTGAGGCATGAGAATCACTATAACCCAGGAGACGGAGGTTGCAGTGCGCTGAGTTTGTACCACTGCACTCCAGTCTGGGCTACAGAGTCAGAATATAGGTGTGACTCTTCTCCGTTCACCTTCTGATGTGTTTACATGCATGTATATACACATCTCCTAATTTGTTCTTTAAATAAATGGACTCATCATATATGTATTCTGTGACTTACATTTTTACCTAAGTCTTAGATTTTAATGCTAATACAAATGAAACTATTTCATTCATTTTTATGATTGCATTCCATAAAATGAATGATGATGTATTACCATGTCCCATCATTATGGGTATTAAGTTATTCATAGTTTTCTGGGGATTTTTTTCATCCAGTGAATATCGGCTATATATCCTTATGAACTTTTGTATTTCTGATAAATTGTTAGACGTAAAACTGCTGAGGCAACATATTAATATTTTAATTGTTATCTACTTTTTGAAACAAATTTTCTCAGCTGGATGCGGTGGGTCATGCCTGTAATCCCAGCACTTTGGGAGGCCTAGGCAGGCGGATCATCTGAGGTCAGGAGTTTGAGACCAGCCTGGCCAACATGGCAAAACTCTGTCTTTACTAAAAATATAAAAATTAGCCGGCCATGGTGGCACACGTCTATAATCCCAGCTACTCAGGAGACTGAGGCATGAGAATCACTTGAACTCGGGAGGCAGAGGTTGCAGTGAGCTGAGATTGCACCACTGTACTCCATCCTGGGCTACAGAGCAAGACTCCATCTCAATAAATAAATACATAAATAATTGTCTCAATAAATAAATAAAACTGAACAAATTTTTTGATGTTTTTATGAACTTTCTTTTCCATTGGCAAATATGTTGATTTGGAATGTAGTTCATTAATGACCTAATACTTCTATTGTGGGAATCAAAGCTTCTTCCTAAAGTATCTTGTTCCTGTTTTCTGTATCCACTCATTGTATTGTATTCTGCATTTCTCCTGCCCTCCATGACACACATTTTTCCACTTCTGTACCCCCAGATTGTGGGCATAATCAAATCAGAGTTTTACTGATTTTGTAGCTACCTCCATCTATCCCAGTGCCTGCCATGTGATAACTGCTCATGAATATTGAAAAGACGGTAGGAAAAAAACGCATTCCTACACTTATAAAGTCGTATTTTCTGTATTTAAACAGTCGCTGTTTGGTAATTACTTGATAACACATTCCCTCTCATTGTTTGGGTTCAACTTTATAGTGAGTTTTGTATTTAATTGTAGTATTTTATGGTACTTCTAGTATTATTACATTTGAGAAATGAGGTAGAAATCCTAGATGTGAGTAGGTAAAATGATTTTTTTAAATTAACTCAGTTTTATTGACCTTGAATTTTGGCATGTTATTCAGTAGAAGGTGATTCCTGTTAACATCTGCATTTTGAGAACACACTTAAATAAAACTAGTGAACCAGAGAACAATGAATTTTCATGAGCTAATTACTAGTGATGATTTTAACCTGTTTCAAAAAACTAATGTTACCCTTTTTTGATTTTTAACCATTTTCTTCCTCAAACATAAAGGATTATTTAAAAATTTGCATCTTATCAAGGATTATGACATTAATGCAAGTATGCAATTAATAGATAACCTGTTTTTAATAAGTCACAATTTAAAATGAAGTGAATAGTGATTATAGTGAATAAAGTGAATAGTTATATATTTTTCTAAAAGTGATATACCCTTTTAATGACCAACATTCGTTGAATGCCTGGCATTGTTTTGCCTAAAACTACCTGCACATGGCCGGGTGCAGTGGCTCACGCCTGTAATCCCAGCACTTTGGGAGGCTGAGGCAGGCACATCAGAACGTCAGGAGTTCGAGAATAGCCTGGCCAATATGGTGAAACCTCATCTCTATTAACAAACAAACAAACAAAAAATTAGCCAGGCGTGACGGCAGGCACCTGTAGTCTCAGCTACTCGGGAGACTGAGGCAGGATAATCCCCTGAACCCCTGAACCCGGGAGGTGGAGGTTTCTGTAAGCAGAGATTGCACCACTACACTCCAGCCTGAGTGACAGAGTGAGACTCTGTCTTAAAAAAAAAAAAAAGAAAAAGAAAAAAACTGTACATATGTGCAATTTAGATACCAGAGAGATCTAATTTCATTAGTTCCTCAATATCCTTGGGGAATTGGTTCCAGACTCCCTTGCACATACCAAAATCAGCACATGCTCAAGTCCCTGATAAAACATGATACAATATATGCATGTAACCTAGACATATCCTCCTTTATACTTTAAATCATCTCCAGATTACTTGTAATACCTAATACAATGTACTTGCTATGTAAGTAGTTGTTATACTGCATTGTTTATGGAGTATGATCAAAGAAAGTCTATACATGTTTAGCACAGGCAAAACCATCCTTTTTTTCATTTCTGAATATTTTTAGTCCATGATTAGTTGATTCCATGGATGTAGAACCCATGGATAGGGAGGGCTGATTGTATTATTTATGTGTGTGACTCTTACAGTTGTGAAGGGAATGCACATTTCAGGAGTGCATTTTTATTTCGTCTGAATTTGGACTGGGAAATGATTAATTACAGGGCAGTATTTCTTGTCAAGTTGTGAATAAATATGTTTAGCATTAGTATAGATGTTTACAAACAAGAAAACTCATACTGCTTGCCAAGCAGTTGATTAAAAAATGCGTTCAATTCATCACAAAGTCTCTGTAGGAAAGATCTTTACATTTGTATGAGTTGGCATTTAGTAATTAAATCTCTAAATATTTTCATTAGGCTGAAGGCCACCCAAAGTCTTTGGTCTTATCTGAAAAACACTTTCAGCCATCAGTAGGAACAAAGTTCTAGGACAGCCACTGTCATTTCACAGGAGTCTTTAATCTAGAGCAGTGTGCGTAAGAATCCCCTGGAAAGCCTGTTAGAACACAGATTCTTGAGCCCCACCTTTAGAGATTCCAATTTACTAGCCCGGGGTGGGGACCCTAAATGTGCAGTTGTAACTAGCTTCAGGCCAATACTGATGCCGCTGTTCCAGGTACCATAGTTTGAGAACCACTGTTCTGGGGAATTCGGTTGTGATTTGAAAGTAGACATCCTCATTGATTAAATCAACCCTTTTTAAAAAGGCTTTTTACTTGACAGGTTTTTTAGGTATTTCAGAACAAGATACTGATGGGGAAGAAAGATGGCAAAGTGTTTTATGTAAGATTTGGGAGGAGGAGCAGATGGGAAGCCAGTATGTTTGCCCTTTTATTTCTCTTTTCATTAACAGCAGTGGGGAAATATTCTGAGTTATTTTTCTTGGTTCCTTTCATGCCCTCTCCTTCTTTCCTAACAGCAAGTATGTTGGAAGTGGTTGACAGCTTGAACTCTGCCACTTCTATCAATGTCATCTTGGGTAGATTACTGTATATGTTAGTTATCTATATTACTTCGTAGCAAAAGATCCTAAAGTTGAGCAGCTTAGAACAACAGCTGTTATCACTCCCAGTTTTTGAGGGTTGGAAATACAGGAGCAGCTTAGCTGGGTTGTTCTGGCCAGGGGTGTCCCATGAGGTTACAGTCGAACTGTTGGTTAGGGATGCAGTCTCAGAAGTATTAGTGTTTTCAAGCTCACACACAGGCATATTTGCAGGAGGCTTCAATTCCTTCCCATGATTCTCCGCAGGGCTACATATGACAAGACAGGAGACTCAATACAACACTGAAGCCACAGTCTTTTTTTTTTTTTTTTTTTTTTAAGTTCTGAGATACATTTGCAAAATGTGCAGGTTTGTTACATAGGTATACACATGCCATGCTGGTTTGCTGCACCCATCAACCTGTCATCTGCATTAGATATTTGTCCTAATGCTATCCCTCTGCTAGACCCCCAGCCCCTGACAGGCCCCAGTGTGTGATGTTCCCCTCCCTGTGTCCATGTGTTCTCATTGTTCAACTCCTACTTACGAGTGAGAATATGCGGTGTTTAGTTTTCTGTTCCTGTGTTAGTTTGCTGAGAATGATGGTTTCCAGCTTCATCCACGTCCTGCAAAGGACATGAACTCATCCTTTTTATGGCTGCATAGTATCCCATGGTATATATGTGCCACATTTTCTTTATCCAGTCTGTCACTGATGGTCATTTGGGTTGGTTCCAAGTCTTTTCTATTGTGAACAGTGCCACAGTAAACATACATGTACATGTGTCTTTATAGTAAAATGATTTATAATCCTTTGGGTTTATACCCAGTAATGGGATTGCTTGGTCAAATGGTACTTCTAGTTCTAGATCCTTGAGGAATTGCCACATTG
The DNA here is from genome assembly GCF_003255815.1 of Theropithecus gelada. Lineage (NCBI taxonomy): Eukaryota > Metazoa > Chordata > Mammalia > Primates > Cercopithecidae > Theropithecus > Theropithecus gelada. The sequence continues at coordinate 72,708,980 of NC_037669.1, forward strand.
TCTTCCACAATGGTTGAACTAATTTACACTCCCACCAACAATGTAAAAGCATTCCTGTTTCTCCACATCTTCTCCAGCATGTGTTGTTTCCTGACTTTTTAATGATCGCCATTCTGACTGGCATGAGATGATTTCGCATTGTGCAAAATTAGAGAAATTTGCATTTCTCTAATGACCGATGATGATGATCTTTTTTTCATATATTTGTTGGCCGCATAAATGTATTCTTTTGAGAAGTGTCTGTTCATACCCTTTGCCCACTTTTTGATGGGGTTGTTTGTTTTTTTATTGTAAATTTGTTTAAGTTCTTTGTAGATGCTGGATATTAGCCCTTTCTCAGATGGGTAGATTACAAAAATTTTCTCCCATTCTGCAGGTTGCCTGTTCACTCTAGTGATAGTTTCTTTTTCTATGCAGAAGCTCTTTAGTTTGATTAGATCCCATTTGTCAATTTTGGCCTTTTTTGCCATTGCTTTTGGTGTTTTAGTCAGAAAGTCTTTGCCTATGCTTATGTCGTGAATGGTATTGCCTAGGTTCTCTTCTAGGGTTTTTATGGTTTTAGGTCTTACATTTAAGACTTTAATCCATCTTGAGTTAGTTTTTGCATAAGGTGTAAGGGAGGGGTCCAGTTTCAGTTTTCTGCATATGGGTAGCCAGTTTTCCAAACACCGTTTATTAAATAGGGAATATGGTACTAGTACCATGCTGTTTTTGTTACTGTAGCCGTGTAGCATAGTTTGAACTCAGGTAGTGGGATGCCTCCAGCTTTGTTCTTTTTGCTTAGGATTGTCTTGGCTGTACGGGCTATTTTTTGGTTCCATATGAAATTTAAAGTAGATTTTTCTAATTTTGTGAAGAAAGTCAATGATAGCTTGATGGGGATAGCATTGAATCTGTAAATCCCTTTTGACAGTACGGCCATTTTGATGATATTGATTCTTCCTATCCATGAGCATGGAATGTTTTTCCATTTTTTTGTGTCCCCTCTTATTTCCTTGAGCAGTGGTTTGTAATTCTCCTTGAAGAGGTCCTTCACATCCCTTTCAAGTTGTATTCCTACGTATTTTATTCTCTTAGTAGCAATTGTGAATGGGAGTTCACTCATGACTTGGCTGTTTGTTATTGGTGTGTAGGAATGCTTATGATTTTTGCACACTGATTCTGTATCCTCAGACTTTGCTGAAGTTGCCTATTACCTTAAGAAGATTTTGTCCTGAGACAATGGGGTTTTCTAAATATACAATCATGTCATATGCAAACAGAGACAATTTGACTTCCTCTCTTCCTATTTGAATACCCTTTATTTCTTTCTCTTGCCTGATTGCCCTGGCCAGAACTTCCAATACTATGTTGAATAGGAGTGGTGAGAGAGGGCATCCTTGTCTTGTGCCGGATTTCAAAGGAAACGCTTCCAGCTTTTGCCCATTCAGTGTGATATTGGCTGTGGGATTGTCATAAATAGCTCTTATTATTTTGAGATACATTCCATCAATACCTAGTTGATTCAGAGTTTTTAGCATGAAGAGGTGTTGAATTTTATCAAAGGTCTTTTCTGCATCTATTGAGACAATCATGTGGTTTTTGTCTTTGGTTCTGTTTATATGATTTATTATGTTTATTGATTTGCATATGTTGAACCAGCCTTGCATCCCAGGGTTGAAGCCTACTGGATCATGGGTAGATAAGCTTTTTGATGTGCTGCTGGATTTGGTTTGCCAGAATTTTATTGAGGATATTCAGATCAGTGTTCATCAGGGATACTGGTCTGAAATTTTCTTTCCTTGTTGTGTCTCTGCCATGTTTTGGTATCAGGATGATGCAGTCCTAATAAAATGAGTTAAGGAGGAGTGTCCCTCTTTTTCTATTGTTTGGAAGAGTTTCAGAAAGAATGGTACCCACTCCTTTTTGTACCTCTGATAGAATTCGACTGTGAATCCATCTGGTCCTGGACTTTTTTTGGTTAATAGGCTGTTGATTACTGCCTCAATTTCAGAACTTGTTATTGGTCTATTCAGGGATTCGACTTCTTGCTAGTTTAGTCTTGGGAGAGTGTATGTGTCTAGGCATTTATCAGTTTCTTCTAGATTTTCTAGTTTATCTGTGTAGAGGTGTTTATAGTATTCTGTGATGGTGATTTGTATTTTTATGGGATCAGTGATGATCTCCCTTTTATCATTTTTCATTGTGTCTATTTGATTCTTCTCTCTTTTCTTCTTTATTAGTCTGGCTAGTGGTCTATCTATTTTGTTAATCTTTTAGAAAAACAGCTCTTGGATTCATTGTTTTTTTTTTGTTTTTTGTTTTGTTTTGTTTTGTTTTTTTGATGGGGTTTTCATGTCTTTATCTCCTTCAGTTCTGCTCTGATCTTAGTTATTTCTTGTTTTCTGCCACCTTTTGAATTTGTTTGCTCTTGCTTCTCTAGTTCTTCTAATTGTGATCTTAGGGGATCGATTTTAGCTCTTTCTTGCTTTCTCCGGTGGGCATTTAGTACTATAAATTTCCCTGTAAACACTGCCTTAGCTGTGTCCCAAAGATTCTGGTACGTTGTGTCTTTGTTCTCATTGGTTTCAAAGAATTTATTTATTTCTGCCTTAATTTCGTTAGTTACCCAGTAGTCATTCATGAACGGGTTGTTCAGTTTCCACATAGTTGTGTGGTTTTGAGTGAGTTTTTAAATCCTGAGTTCTAATTTGATTGCACTGAGCCACAGTCTTTTTGTCACTAATCTCAGAAGCGACAGTGCATCACGTATATATATATTCTTTTCACTAGAAGTGAGCCACTAAGCCTGCCCATACTCCAAGGAACAACTGAGTTCCATCTCTTGAAGGGAGTATCAAAGATGGACATATCCTTAAACCCATCATACTACATTAGCATCAGTTTTCTGTTCCATAAAATGGGAAAGTGATGTTTCATAGTGGCTCAGTCATGGTAGTAATTAAGTTATTCTGATGATTATAATTTTTTATCACAATCATTATCATCTCTTAAGAACTTTACATTCAACCAAATTTTCTGATGCATGAAATTCTCCACACCTAAATCCATATTTTATAAACTGCCACATGTCATAAAAGCCTCTTCTTTTTTTAAAAAAATGAAAGAAATTTACCCTTATAATAAAGCCAGCCTCTCTACAGCCAAAAAAGTTAAAGACTGATATTAATATGATTAAGGATGAGATCATCTATAATAATTTATTAGTGAATAGGAGTCAGCAACTATTAAATGAATAAGATGTATTACCAAGTGGGATGTATCCTTCCACACAAAGACTGATTCTATCAGGACGTTAAAAAAAACTGTCATATCATTTCGCCTTGTAGTCCATGTCTGGTATTTTGTCTTAAGAAAATAATACCAGCATTTTTGATGCAAGAAGATGTTTAACACAGGATTGTATTTTCAGGCAGCCTTTAAAATGGCCCCTAGTGATTGATCCTTATCTCTTGTTGTTCAGGCTCTTGTGTAATCCCTTCCCTTTGCATGTGGACTAGACCTGCTGACTGACATCTAATGAATAGAAATGAAAGAATTCAGTTATTAAAAAAGACTGAATTTTCAGTCTTGGGGACTGCTACTTGCCCTTTCTTTTCACACACAGTCTTTTTTTTAACAACCCCTGGCATAAAACTTCTCCCCACTCCCAGAAACATACTGGAAGGAAATATACAAAATTAATAATACTCAATGTGTTTAAGTGTTAGGATTCTGTGATTTGATCTACTTTTTTGTGTTTTTCTGTTTCCTATCTTGATCATATGTTATTTTACAAAATGGCAATATTTAAAAGGAAAATAATAAGTAAAAGATAAGAAAAAGCAAAGAAAAAGGACAAAGTACGTGTAGGTGTTTCAACACAGGTAATATTTGAAAAACATTTGATTGTTTAGTGAGAAAAAAGTTGAAATGTGTGCATTTGTATTTAAATACCTACAAAAAATATATAATTTGTATTCAAGATTATATAATATTGAAAATTTGGTGGTCATACATCACTTGTAATTTTCTTTAAGCACTAAATGAGATGTTTATACAAAAATACTGGTTAATTTTTACCTAACACTTGCTGATGAAAAGTATCATGTAAATTTCTAGTAATAATATTGATGATGATATAGTGACAACTTAGTAAAAGTCCTCTAGTAATCTAGGCAACAGACTTGACTAGCACATTGCTACTAGTTGGTTTCTCCCAGTCCGAATCCTGCAACCAGTGAAGATTTTTGAATCGTTGGTCTTGTTTGGCTACAGGATTTTTATAAATGCCATTCAGTGAAGATTTGCCCTCTGGCCTTCTTGATGTTGGTTTACCCTCCCTCCTCCAGTCCATTATTTAGCATGGTGAAGCCTTCCATAATGACTGAACGCATCTCCTTGTGGGCTCTCTTTGGGGTCCACTATGGGTCACTGTGATATGGGTGTCTGGCAAAAGGCTGGAGAGCGGGAAATTGCTTCAGGTTGTTTCAGACCAGATAGTTTTTCTCCTGCAGGAACCGAAGCAAAGCAAGGTTTTCTCTGTTTTCCTGTTCATTTATTATTAGCAGTAACCTTGTCTTTACAAAAAAGCAGGTTATTTTTCTCACTTTTGAGGCCTTGGTTCTTAAAATTACCTGAAGCACTTTAGGACTTGACTTCATTACATATCTTTCTGTGATGCTCAAAACTAATGTTTGTCCTTAATTTTTTTAGAATTGCTCAAACCAAATAAAATAGTTTCCCAAGTACCAAATTTACTGCTATAACACATGCATCTCTTCGGATAGCAAATACAATTTCAGGACCACTTTTGGGAGACGCTATTTCTCACATACTTATATTACAAACAGTATTAATAGAACTTCAGTCTAAAATATATGAAGAAAAGAACATCTAACTACATTAAATGGTTAGTGGAAATTCCATTTAGCTATGTTCCTCTTTGTTCCTAAGTGAGGTTATTTAAGGGGAAAACAGTCATAACTGAGTGAGCATATAATGTTGTCTTGTCTGTACTTGGTTAAAGAAAAACTGATTACATTTAGGGCCCATTTTTCTTAATGGAAAATCACATCTAAAAGAATATTTTCTTTGCTTTCACTAGCTTTCCTATTCTTGCAACCTTAGAGGCACATATGTATGGACATAACATTGGGCTTAGATAATGTGTATTCTTTTTAATCCGTAAGATGATGCATGTACATTCTCCCCACTGCGTCTTAAGGGCTGCTGCCATTTGAACTGTGTAGTAATTTTGCATTTTCATTTTCTCTGACTTAATGATGTCTATAAATAAAGGCTGCATCTTACTTTAATAATAAAAAACCCATTATCGCCATGTGGTGGAGATTAAATATTATCATTACCACTATTAACAACTGCTAGTGTTAATAATACATATTTTCTGCTTCAGCCAGAGCCACCTTGCATTTGAAGGAAAAGATTGAGGTATTATAGCCTTTTAAGTTTATTGTTCTTCCTATTTTTTGTTCAAAAGGAAAATAATTGTTAAAGGATCCCGAAAGCATATTGTTTGGGCCTAAATCAATATGACAAGGCTGCAAACCGCAGTCATACAAGTGTACTTGTGATTTGCTAAGAATGAGAACTGTGGTCCTCGAACCTTTGTCAGCTGTAGCTACACCAGCCCATGGAGGAGAGATATTCCTATAGTTCACCCACCCAAGCAGATAAACAGGAGAAAGCAAGTGGGTGCAAGAAAAGCTATTATATGACTGACCTTGAGTCTTTTCTATTTCATTTAGAAGCACAAGTAAATTATTCACAGATTTATACATTTAATTATCATTAGTTACTGGTGAAGAACTTATCTAATAACAGATGAGATGTAGAAAGAATGCACATTTGAGAACTAGTACAATGTATGAGATTGGACTTGACCCAGTCCTTTCTGAGTACAGTTCTCTTGTCCATTTATTTGGAATGAAAGGAGAAAAGAAATGAACTCATTGCATCTCATGTTGCTGTGTGGTACACATAGTCACATATGTAGGAAATCTGATAAAGAAGGAAATGCATTTTTTAAATGAAGCCTTTGCTTTGTATTCAGATTTGACTACCATCTACCCTTCTCCCAGCGAGTATAAAATATTACTGCTGGCCTTCTCTAATCCTAAGTGTTGAGAAATAATTTTAACACCTTTTTTTTTTGTTAGGTACCCTATGTATAATATTTAAAAGCCGGTTCACTGTCCCACATTGTTGTTGTTGTTGTTGTTGTTAGAGACAGGACTTCACTCTGTCACCCAGACTGGAGTACAGTGGCGTGATCACCACACACTGCAGTCTCGACCTCCCAGGCCCAAGAAATCCTCCCACCTCAGCCTCCCCAGTAGCTGGGACTGCAGGTATGCACCACTATGCCTGACTAATGTTTTTCATTTTTTGTAGAGATAGGTTCTTGCTATGTTTCCCAGGCTGGTCTCAATCTCCTGAGCTCAAGAGATCCTCTCGCCTTGGCCTCCCGAAGTGCTGGGATAACAGGCATGAGCCACTATGCCTGGCCACAATTTTAAATTGAACTTATTTTAGCAGCATCAATTTCTTGATTATGTTAAACAACAGAAATGATCGTATATATTTGTGTGCTTTTCTGCTTTTCAAAGAGATTTCTAACAGATATTTCATTTACTCAGTTTGCATATGTAGCAGTTACTCATACTTTAATGATTTTGGGTTGCAAGATCAGTACTCACGAGACCTCTTTCTTCCCATGCACTTTGTCAACCTCTAGTATTTGTGTGGTGGCATCTTAGATTTGCCCTCATAGCTCAGTTAGACAGAGTTCCCATAGGTAATGATAACTTTTTTTTAGCTATAATTTTTTTGTGAACAGAAATTAAGCTAATTATTAAACCAGCAAGAAAACAGTTAAAAAGCTGTGTTTTATAGATGCTTTTGTAGAGCTAGGCCAACTAAGCATCTCTGTGCAAATAAGTTTCTTTTTTACTACATCCTGAACCTCATACTTCCTGGCTAATATGACCCTGGTTTAGTCTTTACACCTTAAATTTAATTCACCCAATCTCTGGATTTATTATTAATTCTGCTAGGAACTCTCTCTCCCTCTGGGCATTTGAGCAGTTTGCTTATTAATCAGCAAATGTGGTAGGCTCATCTACCTCGCTACTCAGTTTATACCTCATTTCTCAGTTCTGTTTAGGAAAAAAGAGCCTTTCTTCCTCACACAGCAGCTAGCAAAAAGAAAGGTCACTCAGTCACTTGAATCTGGGCCCCCTCCCCCATCTTCTACAACTAGAAAGGATTCTGTCTCCTTCCACACCCACCCTCCACCTTACTATCTTTATACTTAGTGGGCATCACGCCTCGCATCTGAAAGTTTCCCTGAATAAAATTGGTTCCTTTCAGCCAATTTCAAGCACAGATGAGGTCACAACTGGTAAATGGAATGAAAAAATAAACCAGTAACATATTTAGCTCAAGTAACATTCCAGGTAAATATTTTAAAACTCGTTAAACAGGGTTTGGGGAAGCCATATGAAGTGGTTTCTCCTGGAGGTCAACTTTAGGGTTTTTCAAATGGTTATAAAGTGATGTTTTATGGGATAGCTTTTATAGAAGGGCTGTTTTGAACTTTTATTAGAGGAAATGGCTAGCAGCAACCTCCCCACTCCCCAACAAGTACAGTGAGAAAAACCCAAAAGACAAATAATAGACAACCTGTCTCCTAACATAGGGGAGAACAACAATACAGCATAACAAGATACCATCTCAACTTTGTTTCTTATCTATTCAGAAGATTTTAAGATAAGGAAGCTCGAGAGAAATTAGTTATTCCTTCCATTTAATTCAATCCAATAAATGAGTATGGAGTTCCTCTTCCTTTTAGAACTCTGACTTTGGTGTAACAGAAGGACCTTCTAGGTGAAAGGGTAACAGAAATAACAAAGATTCAATTTCTGCCCTCAGCAAATTCAAAATCTTGAGAGAAAGACATATGATATGATTATTTGATAACTCTATATTCTGATAGAAGAACCAGAGGGATATAAAAGACAGAAAGGTAAAATGGTATGGCATATGGTAACAACTGGAGGCTTAGAACCTAGCAGATCGGGGTCACCATGTTGGATGAATGTGAAGGATAATTATGCATGGAGAGGTCATAAGAAGAATCTTAAATGAAGCTTCTAAGGATAGGCAGGATTTGACCAGGTGTAAAGAAAAAGGTAGCTCTAGGCGTAAGGATAGAAATGAGATATAAAAATAAACAGCAAATTTGGAATATAATATTGTATAGCTGGAGCGTTTATAGTTGACTACAGAAAGTTTCCTTTGCAGCTGTTTGCCCAAGGTTTCACCAGTGCATATGACTTTGTATTTCAGGTCAGGCCTTGGTGATCATAAATTAGTATTATCACTTCTAGTAGTGTCTTAGACCTGCAGGATACAGCATTTACTAAGACCAATTGCTGTCTATAAAAAGCTTCTTAGTCTAGTATAATATGCAGCCAGTTACTTGCTGCTTGTTTATTGAAACAAGTTTAATAAACCAGCAAAACAATACCAGTGGGTTTAAAAGTAAAGATGCTTGTTGTCATCTGCCAGGGGTGTATTTGAAAAGGTAGTTTGCCCCCTGGCTAGCCTCCCATTGTTAAATCTAGTCCCTGCTACAGTATCTCTTGACAGCTGAAAAATGCAGTTGGGACAAAGGGAATCTGAACAGACCATCCATCATCCCCTTCCTGCATTTCTTAAGGTTACACACACTCAATGTACCACCCAAAGAGAGCAAACATGGTCTCTAGTGCCCAACTGAGCCACCAGCTGCTGGCCCCTAAATGATTATTATTTGTTATATTTAACTTAGGTTTTAAGGTTGAACTGACTTTTCCTACCAACTAGATAGTCAGTTGACATTAGTTCTGGGATATAACGTGCCCATAGAAATAGTGTTGACCAGTAGCTTCCTTAATATTAATGCATTTCTGAAACCAAGCGTTTGTGTCTATGAACAATAAAGTCAAGTCTTGAGTTGCTGACCTGTTTTCTATTGTTTACTTTCTTGTCAAGGTCCTCTCCTCCTCAAAGTTATTTTAAAGCCAGATCTTACAACAATAGATTCAGTTTCACATGTGAATCGGTAGGCTACTTTTAAAGGAAAATAATTTTTTCTAAAAAGAGTAATAACATAAAATATATGTCTTTGATTATTTTAGATGGCTGGAACCATTACTAATAATCAGTTTCATTCAACAAAAAACTGTTCTGTCAAGTAATATATAAAACCTTTTGTTCATCCTTAGTATAAGGCCAATCAGTAGGAAGAAATCCTGTTGTAAATTACATCCTTAGTATTACTTATCATTTTATGTGTTTAAAGTAGGCAAAGATGCTTGGTCAAATAGATGGATTTTGCCACCTATTTTTTGTTTGTTTGTTTTTGAGATGGAGTCTTGCTCTGTTGCCAGGCTGGAGTGCAGTGGCAAGATCTCGGCTCACTGCAACCTCCGCTTCCAGGGTTTAAACAACTCCCCTCCTCAGCCTCCGAGGTAGTTGGGACTATAGGCACACACCACCATGCCTGGCTAATTGTTTGTACTTTTGTAGAGATGGGGTTTCACCATGTTGAGCAGGATGGTCTCAATCTCCTAACCTCGTGATCTGGCTGCCTTGGCCTCCCAAAGTGTTGGGATTACAGGCGTGAGCCACTGTGCCCAGCCTGCCACCTATTTTAGTTAGCAGAAAAGAGTGTCATGCTATTAAGGAATCAAGTATTTATAAATGAGGCATTTCAGTACTGGAGAAAAGTTTATTTTCTTGCATATATTATGTTCTTTACAATCTTATTGTAATACATATTTTTTTACTCAGCAAATACTTTTCCTTAAATATTGCAAAAGTAAATTTCGGAAGAGTCCATATTCACATTCTGAACAAATGGAGTTTGAAATGAAGAGTTTTAGTTGTCTGTTCAGAGCCATTATTAGCATTTTGGGTAATCAGAGCTTTTTTTGTTTAGCCAACATATTCTTTCTTATATGTCTATTTTACTTGCTATCAAGTATGTTTTGGTTATTGTACAAACCAAACTTAATGACCTCAGGTGCTAATATATCACTGATATTTACAAGTAGTGAAATAATTGTGATTATGGGATTTTATTATTGTTTGTTTGCTTGTTTTGTCTATTTTTTTAGCTCAGGAAAGAGCAAACATTTTAAAATACTAAACCTTGGCAATCTTGTCTTGTCTAACCTCCTGGAATAGCACTCCTTAGCATTCTCTAATACTCTCAGATACAGAATCTTTCTCATAGGAGTTGTGTCTTATGTTAAGTGAGACAATTGATAATTGGGTTTTATTCTTTATTACAGGAAAGCAGGATCTTCCTGAGCTGGAATTCCTCTCTAACTATACGTTAGAATCCTTTTGAGCTTATAGTAACATTTTACAAGTCTCTATTTGAGACTAAATTTTATTTATTTTTAGGTTACTGGAAACCTCAATGGTTTGAATGTTTATGCAGTATCATGGTGTCCAGTGGAAATTTACTTCACCTGTTTTAGAGTTCACCAGACAAACAGGACTAATAAGAGATGTAAAGAGATTTATTATAAGGTATTGGCTCATACAGTCATGAAGGCTGAGGAGTCCCACTATCTGCTGTCTGTAAGTTAGAGACCTAGGAAGGCTGGTGGTGTAGTTTGAAGGCCTGAGAGCCAGAGAGCTAATGGCTTAGCATCCATTCTGTGTCTGAAGCCCTGGGAACCAGGGGTGGCAATGGCAGAAGGAAGATACCCCAGCTAAATAATCACAAAGAGAGAGCAAATCCTCCCTTGCTCCACCTTTTTTTATGCATAGGCCCCCAACAGATTGGATGGTGCCCACCCATTTTGGTGAGGGTGGGTATTCTCTATTCAGCCCACGAATTCAAATGCTAATCTCTTGTGGAAACACTCTCAGACACCCTCAGAAATAATGTTTTACCAGATATCTGGATATCCCATTTTCCAGTCAAGTTGACATATAAAATTAATTATCTTACTTTCCAAGCATCCCAATATTCTAGGGATAAATAATGCACTTAAAACAGAGGTGTGAGTCAGTCCATTGATACTACCCAGATCTTATTCTGTATTCCTAAAATGATGCTAAGTACAAGAAGGCAATACCAAGTAAAAATAGGAAGTTCTTTGCCCTATAATTAGAAAAACAAAGTAAATTCATGTCAATTAGGAAGCCATAAATCATAGTAATCTTATATGACATTGAATTTAAAACTAGAAGACCACTTAATCAAATGCAAAATGATTCTCTGGCTAAAGATGAGGGGGAAGGGGAGGCGATTGTGGGTGGAAGACGTTGAGTAGGCTTAATGAGCAGCCTTGATAGCAGAAGAGTTGGAAGGGTGTAAGAGAAGGTAAGGGCTTTTAGGCGAGATGATTGAGCAGGAGAAGACAATAAAGAGATTGTTCAGATTGGCTAAAAGTGGAATGCTAAGCAACATATTCAGCCAGAGAACATGGGGCCAAATCTTGGAGGCCAAGGAATGCTGCTGTCACTTCCATAATCATTGTCCTGCAGCAGTTCATTTGGGGTCCTCCATCAAGCAGCAGTAGTGAAAATGGTGGTGTCAGCAGTGGTGCTGGTGGTTTTAGTAATGGCCAGCAGTTACTGAGCTCTTATGATGTGCCAGTCTCTTGTACTTCATATGGATTGTCGTATTTTAAGGCATTATTATCTATTTTACAGCCAAGAAAAGGAGGCATAGAAGAGATTCATAACTAACCTGAGGACACAGAACTAGTATGGGTAAAGCTAGTATGTTGAGTCCAGGCAATTTTACACCATATTCCGTATTTCAGAACACATCCCTGTATTACCACTGGACAGTAAGTAGCTGCAGAGAGCAGCAGTTCCAATGCATCATCCTACATTTTAGGAGGGAGGTTGATGACTAGAGTCCATCCAGAGAAGGATAATTGGGAAAATAAAGAGTCCTTGAATCTCTGTGAATGGAAATAGAGATGTCAAAAAGATAATCATGTTTGTGAGATAAAGTGGTAAATTGGGCTTTGGATTCCCCCCTTTTTCTCCTCTTCCCCTGGCACAGTGGGCTGAGTCCCCTCACCATTGTATATCAGCGATTGAATAATTATGTACAAATGTTTAAGTGGATTACAAGATTATTCCAGGTAGATGGAACTATTTTTATCAGTGACAAAAGAGTTCCTAAGAGATGTCATTCACTGATCTTTTTTAAATGAACCACCATTTGCTTTTATATTGCACTAAAGCAATCCTTGAAGATCTAGTACAGAGAAAACAAAATCAGAGTATCAATTTCTGCAGTTTTGATTTTCCACCAAACACATGAGATCTGTTAGAGACTTCATGAAGTGGAAGAAGAGAAAAAGAAGTGGTGTATAGTCAGTCCTGTTATTGGTCAGGACCTAAACAACGGAATGCAGCATTTCTTCTGCTCTTGAATCTTAGCTATAGTAAGATAGCCCACTGTTTTAATAATGGTGTTTTAGGAACAAAACCCACTTCAGAAAAGGGAGATACTCATTCTAAGGGGGATTCTGATGTCAGAAATGTTAAAATGTCTAAAAGCTTTTTATTTTAAAATAGTAGAAATAAGAAGTAACTTCTGCTCTCATCTTTACAGAATCTTGTAGAGCAGAGGATAAGACAAAACTGTGCAAATATTAATAAAGGCAACATGATGTGTGAGTATTTGGGCTCTAAGAGGTGAGGGAGGCATGAGGAAGATGGACTCAAAGGCCAGGCACAGAAAAAGCCTAAATGAAGTTGGTGGATGTTGGGAGGAGGGAATTATAGTGTCTAGACTTTGAGTACTCATATCAGGTTAGCCCTGTAATGGAAACATTACAAACATGCATTTAATGGAAATGCATAAAATTATTCCTAGGTGTATTACTCCATTCTCACGTTGCTAGTCAGGAACACCTTAGACTGGGTAATTTATAAAGATAAGGGGTTTAATTGACTTACAGTTCCGCATGGCCCGGGAGTCCTTAGGAAACTTACAATCATGGCAGAAGGCACCTCTTCACAGGATGGTGGGAGAGAGGATGCAAGCACGGGAAATGCCAGACACTTATAAAACCATCAGATCTCGTGAGACTCACTCAGTGTCACAAGAACAGCATGGGGGAATTGCCTGCATGATCCAGTAATATCCACCTGGTCCCACCCTTGACCACCTGGGGATTATTACAGTGCAAGGTGAGATTTGGGTGAGGACACAGAGCCAAACCACATCACTACACCTGTTAACCATCCACAATCTTGACAGCCTGATCCAGGAAAACCTGTCTTCTTCAGCCTAATAAATCTGTCTCCAAAGACCCTGACCATATAATTCTACCTTCCATTCTCAGGTCCAGAAGCTTCCACCTAATGTGATGGGTGTCTTCACAACCTTCTGAGTATTGACCATCTCTCTTGTTGTAGCTGAAGATGCTTATTAAGTGTAAATGATACAGATGCTCTATCTGTCAATTGCCCGCCCTTTAGTAAGATGCACAGATAATAATGAGTCCACAGTTACCTCCTTATTGGCATTATCTTAGTAAATGGTAAAGTAGCTATTAAACTGGAACTTTATGGTTTATAAGAAGGTGTTCTTAGTTGAGCTGTGCCTTTGAAATCTCTTTCTCATTCTCAACATGAAGTTTACCACTAGATTATAAAATTAGCAAAGGAAAAGAATGACTTTCTGGTCACAGATTTCCTTTGTCCCCACATCTCAACACAGTTGTACACATATTGTAAGATCTTAGTAAAATCATGTTGAATGTTCTTTTTTGTTGTTGTTGAGATGGAGTCTCACTGTCGCCAGGCTGGAGTGCAGTGGCGCGATCTCGGCTCACTGTAACCTCTGCCTCCCAGGTTCAAGCGATTCTCCTGCCTCAGCCTCCCAAGTAGCTGGGGCTATAGGCATGCACCACCACACCCAGCTAATTTATTTGTATTTTTAGTAGAGACAGAGTTTCACCATGTTGGCCAGGATGATCTCAATCTCTTGACCTCGTGATCCGCCTGCTTCAGCCTCCCAAAGTGCTGGGATTACAGGTGTAAGCCACTGCGCCCGGCCTGAATATTCTTATTTTAAACCTCCCTGTCTTACTGTATTTCTCATCGAAGCTATTTACGGTGAAAGAAAAACCCCAAGTTTTGAAGCTTAGTCTCTGCGCCTCAGGTAGAGCTGACAGCCATTCACTTCTGTTCTGCATTTACTTGCCTCATTTGAGTAAACTTCTTCCTGCCTTGAAGGACTGTACTGTATGCATGTAGACTGATTACTGTGCAAATCTTCTTTGCTTTTATTCTAAGAATTGAAAACGTTTCTCATTAGACTATCCTCCTCCTCAACATAACCCAAATAGACTTTTAAAAAGCCAATTTTGATTATTTTTCTAGTCCAGTTTATGTCAAAGATGCAATTCAGTTCTAACAGTCTTTATATTCTAATTAAACTCTTCCAATTTGCAGTTTTTGTCTTCATTCTTCATTTATTCATAAAAGCCAAATTTGACCTAGATATGTAGTAGTAGATGACAAAACATGGAGTTGCTAAGCCCCATTCTCCCAATGAATACTATTTATCTTTCATTTTTATAGCAGTAAAATATTTATATAAACATACCATAGTGGAATAAAAGCAACAATCTGGTGCTAGTGATCTTCACTGTGATTGACACATATTAGTTAACTATACGTTTAGTGTGTTTGTGCAGAAATGTTTCTCAAGGATTTTCTAACAGGTGTTGCAATTGAGGTCCTGAGAGATGAAGAGATGTGTCCAAGGTCCTGTACCTAAATCAGGGAAGAGCAAAGACTAGAACCCAGGTCTCCCACCTGACTGCTAGTGAATTGTTTTGCATCCCTGCTTCTTTGCTTGTTTTTTGCTGAGGGAGAATTGTTTTGGGAAATATATAAAGGACTCTGTTATCATATGTCTAGGGTCATATTGTACTGTAATAGAGTATGTGGGGTACCCTGGCAGTGGTAGGACAGTGGGTCTTTAAATGGGTCTTTAAAGTGAGTCTTTAAAGACAATGGGTCTTTAAATGTGGTAGACAGGGTATCAGGTTAGATAAAAGTTTGGGTAAGCTGCATGGTCAGATAGACCCAGATTGAAATTCCTGCTCAGACATTAAGCAGCTACAGGACTATGGGCAAGTTTATTAACCTCTGTGATCTCCAGTGTTAACACCTGAACTTCTTGTGCGGATGAAATGACCTGATACTTATGATGTGCTTAGCATTACACCTCACACAGACTAACAGCCTTAATAAAAAGTTAACTATTCTTAGATATTACATGTTTATCTGAGTTATGGTTATTGAAAAACCCATATGTGCCTGACGGTAAAACTAGGATTACTGCAAGGAGAAGGGAAAAGATGACAGTCATGTTTCTTACTAACTCTCATTGGAACATACAACAAGCACCTTCTTTAGAATTAAGATACACACACACACTCACACACATACACAGTATGCATATGGTGTATGTCTTTGTGTGTGTGTGTATATTTCTTTGATTGTTTTTTACTTTATCATGCTGCCTTATGGAGGATTGTTTTTTGAAATATGAAAAGGACTCCTACATGTGTCTTTAAGTCATGTTGTAGGGTAGTTGTGGATTGAGTAGTCCTCTTGAGATTCTCCTTATTCTTCAATATCAAATTAACAGAGAAAGAAAAATAGTTTTACTTTGTGGTGTATGGACCTTTGCAAATCAGTAACAAGAAAATAATCTATTATTTCCCACACCATCCCACACTCATACTTAATAATACTCCTCCTACTACTTTGTTTTTTAGTCTTTCCCTTACTTCTCCTGAAGCCGGAGATGAAAATGTAATTTGCCAATATACAGCCAAATTTGTTTTTGGAACACATTGTTCTAGATTATTATCTTTCTCACTTACCACCAGTATGGTATATTGCATTGTTATAAAACAAAATCACAAACAATTTTCAGGTCAGTACATTTTAGTAAAGTCAATTTATTACGTTACATGTTTTGTAGATGAGATACCTGACTTGTGACCAATGCTTGGACTTATATATGATTGTTAAGTCACTTCAGACTCAATTCAATTTCATTTTCCTTTTTTCACCCAAGTCCATTTTCCCCATTTTTCTCCTGAATTTAGGATGGCAAGTGTATACTTTATGCCTTGCAAATAAATTGGTTTCTGTGTAATCATGATAATAAATCAAGCCAACTGGGTGCTGCTGCCCATATCAAAGTCTGCAGCTTCCTAATACATGCCAATTAATTCTCTTCATGAAGCAATCAAACCATCCCTGCCTTCCTGGCAGTGTTTTTGATGTTTCCCTCACCTTTTCTTAAACATCTTAAAGAGAAACATGCGTCTGTGAAATCATTGCACAGTTCAGCAGCTTTTGATTTTCAGCTTCCAATTCAATCATGCAACCTGTCATTCTAATTTTTTTTCACTTCACAATTATCCTATTTCTTTTCCTGCTTGTGTATTATCCACTCTGTGGATCATGTCAATAACAGTTTTTAAATCATTGTAAATTATAATAGTTTGACACTTATTTGGAGAAGCCTCATTTTTGACAAGGAGGAGGAAATTTCATATCATACTGTCATAAATTGGGGGTCAACTCAACATAAATTTCTCTTCTCATTAACATTTGAGAGAGAATGCTTCTAATGTAAGATTTTAAGAAAACAGTCACTAAGATTTGAGTTTAAATTGTTTCCTCTGGCCTTATTAGCTGTATGAAAACACAGACCTTCCCAGATAAAGGACCATAATTTTTTGTTAGTATTACGGTTCATGATTTTAGTTACATTTCTCAGAGCTGGAGTCAGACAATTGGACATTCTGATTCACTGTAGTTTGTAAGCCAATTTCTTATGTACCTTCCTAATGAATAGGCAGAACTGTATCTTTTAAGTTCAAAGGAGTAGAAAATCTACATCAGAAGAGACCAGGATAACATCTGACCTGGTGTTCTAAGTGGGGTGTGGTAAGTGTATCTCTTCAGAAAATTACAGACATGATTTAGAGTTATTTTAATTGGTTCCTCTAAACAGGCCATCAACAGACAGTCAGTTTCTTTGTAAATTTAGCTGATGTAAATGGAATGCCAGCATCCTTTCATCACAGGACTGAGTGCTTGGTGATAGAGAACAGAGATGACTGAGCATGCTTTTGTAGTATCAGGAAGCAAGCAACCTAGAAATACTCTTAAATGACATACCATTGTATTCTGACCCTAACATTGTGCAGACCTTTTTTGTTTTTAATCCATGACTTGGCCTAGAGCACACACAACTATTTCAAAGGTTTCACTGAATGCATTTCTTATAATGTTCACCTGTGTGTCTTTAGTCCCAACTAGATAGTTCTCTCTCAATACTTTTTTGTTATCCCTGAGTTCCAGGAGAGGTCCAGGCCATTTGTGATTATCCCATGAGGAACAGTTAAAGGCAGTGGAAGCCCCACCTCTATGGAGGCAGAGATTAATCAGGATGGTATGGGCTTCAGGAACAGAGGTTGGGACAGCAGGCAAGATAGCTCACTGGAAGCAGGACTCAGGGACTTCAAAGATTCTTCCATCTCCAGGGCCCCTGTTCTACCATGGCCAGGAAGGCAGGGATCTTGTGGTTAGCTTTTGGCACTAACTATATTTATATCAGAGAAAGGAAAAATTAGGGATGTGTCATAGCTTTTGTCAGTGAATACTGGCCCTGTCACTTTAGGATTAGGAATTCGCTTTACTGTTCATCAAAACAGCTTAATGTAATGGTGAAAGCTCTTGTCATTAGATAAACCTGTGTTCAAATCCTTGTCTGGCCATTAACTAGCTGCTGATCTTGGCAAACTACTTCAGCTCTCTGAGCCCCAGTTTTCCTGTCTCTAAAAATAGTGGTAATAAAATCATAGCTCATAGGAGTTTGGAAAGGGTTGAATTACTTATATGCCAGGTAAGTGGTGAGTAGCAATAATTGCTGACTACTAATAAGTACTGGTTATAGGTATATAATAAGTACTGGTTAATAGGTACTGGGCTTAGTGCCTTATTTTAATTATCTCATTTAATCCTTGCACCAACCCTGCAAAGGTAGGTACTAATATTATTATCCCCATTTTAAAGATGAAGAAACTGAGGCCCAAAGAAGTTAGCTAATTCACACACCTAGTAAGTGATAGAGCCAGTGCTTTTGTTGCAGAGATCAGAATCAGAACCCTACTCCATGGGTGGAATTTTACAGCTCCTCGAAGTCAGGATCATGTGTTATTTATCTTTGTATCTTATGTCCTCTTTTTGGCCTCAGAAGCTAGAACAGTATTTTGTTGTATCAGATGAGGTCCCACAATATGAAGATTAAAGAATAACTTTCAAACAGCTATAGCCTCAACAATGCAATGGAGGGATGCAATGGGCCACCTTGCAAAGGAGGAAGCTCCCTGTCTTTGAAAAGGTTCAAGCTGCGGCTGGCTGAACCCTCAGGTCCTGCCTAGCTCTAAGATTTTCTGATTCATTCATCTCCCCGGCATGCCCACATTACATAAGGTGCCTTTCTCTGCTGGAGGAAAAGAGGAAAGAGTACACATCCGTGGGTTATGTGTTAAATCATTCAGCCTTCACTCCTACAAAGTAAAATCTCCGACTCAGGATTCTACCTACTGTTACTCTCTACACTTTACTAAACAATCAGATTTTCATCTCCACTCCTATTTTTAGTTTTGAGAAACTAGTTCAGTTCCTTGTTAAAAAGTATTGTAAGCGTCATGTCGCACCATTATTAAGAAATGTCTTTTACAGTATGAATATAGTGCTAGGTGAGTTTATATAAATTATTCCATATTTGAGAAGGAACCATTTGGTACTTGTTCTGAATACAGTTGTTTAAGAGAAGAAAATTGCAGACAAGCAGTTTTGTTCCCTGCCATTTCAAAACCCTTGGCCTTGTCTAGGCAGCTAGCAATGACGACTACCCTGAAAATGAAATTACTGTGGTACTTTCTAAGTACTCGAGTTCTTTAATTATTTCCAATATATTGCCAAATGAAACATTTATGAAAAAGCTTACAATTACACCAAGTATCTTGAAAATTTACACTTACGTTGGTGAAACATCAAACAGTACAGTGTATGGTAGTACTGTTTTTTTTTTTTCTGTAGACAAGAATTCTCTTTGCTCTTATTTTTCATGACTCATCCTTCCTTAACTCATCTTTCTTATCCTTTGAAATTTTCTTTTCAGAGAATCAAAAAAGCTTTCTTCATCATTTTTTTTTGTCAATTCACAAGACCTCCACTTTTGAATAGTAGAAATAATGTTGGTTTTTCCACAGGGATTGGTTATAAATTCCTTCTCCACGCCGAAGTACACTGGCCTCTAGTGGATACCTGTCTCAGTTGTAGTTCATCTTGATCTTGCCTTAATTCACTTATTGTAGCACTAAATCACATATTTTAATAATTTTCAATAGTCTATATTAAGGAACACAATCAGAATTTCAGAGGGTTTGAAGTAGATTTTGTCATGAATTTGATTAAACTTTATGTGGATAGTCATATACTTAGCAATGTACTTAACAAATGTAGATTATTTCCTGCAATTTGTTAAGATGTAATTGTGATGTTAATTCCACAGTACTTTTCACTTAACACACATTGCACTTGAAGACTTAAGGCATATGTAACAGATCATTATAGAAATCAGCCCAACTTACTCATGTCAGAGAAATAAGATTCTAATAGGATACCAAATTATCTCATATTCCCTGTACATAGTCCTGATTAAGAAAAAGAAAAGCTAGCATGTTCCAAAGCAGTATTATTATAGTGGGATTTTTTAAGTGTAAAATTTAGGAAAATCATCTGTTTAAAAGTATGAATCTATGTCACTTTTTAGAACTTGCAGTTTAGTATATTTCAGTATGGCAAAGCATTCATTTCAATTTTCATATGTGGTCATTAAATGGTAAAAGCATATTCATGTTTATTCAACAATCTGCCATTAATTTAAGTGTGAAAAATATTTTATTGAAAGAGCTACCTAAATTCTTATTGAAAACTCTGCCTATCAGTGAACCAACAATTCAACCTTGAGTTTATTGATAAGTGACATCTGGTATTGGTTGTAGGTTCGTTCTGCCTCAGGGTCTCTCATGAGGTTGCAGTCAAGAAGTATGCCAGGTTCACTGTCATCTCAAGACTTGATTGATTGGGGCTGGAGGATCAGTCTGCTTCCAAAATGACTCACATGGCAGTTGGTAGGAGGCCTGAGGCCTTGGTTCCTTGCTGGTTAGAAGTCTCTTGAGCATTCGTCCTTATGGTATGGCAGTTGGCTTGCCCAGAGTGAGTGATCCAAGAGAGAGAACAAAGAGGAAGGAGGCCCAGTACTCTTCATAACCTGGTCTCAAAAGTCGCACACTGTCATGTCCACCATATTCTGCTCATTAGAATGGATAGTGATCCAGTCTAGCCCATGCTCCAGAGGAGGACGATTAAGCTCTACATCTTGAAGAGAAGAACATTAAGGGATTTGTGGGCATATTTTAAAACTATCATGGAAGGAGATCTTCAAGGGAGAATTTGTCTCATGTTTAAGGAATGTGTTGCATCTGGATGTATAGAAAGGACATTTTAAGCTCTGACAAGGATTTGAGCCAAGTTGGCCAGTAGGGTGACTGAAGGTGTTAGAGTGGAAGATTATAGGGCAAACCATATGACACAGTAGATCTGGAGTCACATGAGGGTTTAGGATTACCAAATGTGTGGCTTAGAGGAGTTACCTAATGCCTCTATACTGTATGCCATCTGTAAAATATGGAAAGTAGTTACCTTCTTTACAGGGTCATGGTGAGATATCAGTAAGTTAGGACATATAAAAGATTTAGGAAGAGCCTGGCATCTAGTAAGTGATTAAGAAGTGATAGCTACTTCAGCCTTAGTATGATTGCTGCCATATGTAAATTCATGCTGTGTAACTCTTCAGTCGTTTTTGTAGCCTGAGAAATCCTACTTGTGTCCTTCTCCAAACTTGCTTGGTTTCTTTTCTCTCTTTCTGTCTCTGTAGCTTTATTCTGCATTCACACATGCAACAGTTTTCCAACCGAATATTTCATTATATGCAGAAATAGTTTCAAATTCTGGCCAGGCATGGTGGCTCACACTTGTAATCCCAGTACTTTGGGAGGGCTAAGCAGGAGGATCACTTGAGCCCAGGATTTTGGGACCAGCCTAGGCAACATAGCGAGGCTCCATCTCTACCAAAAACTTTTTAAAAAATTATCTGGGCATGTGGCACATGCCTGTAGTCCCAACTACTCAAGAGCCTGAGGTGGGATTGCTTGAGCCTGGAAGGTCAAGTCTGCAATGAGCTGTGATCGTGACATTGCACTCCAGTCGGGGCAACAGAGCCAAGATCACATCTCATAAAGAAAAAAGAAATAGAAATTCTCAGATTATTTGAGGGAGAGGGAAAATCTGAAAGTTAGAGAGGGTAGCAGCAGTATCAGGAAAGATGCACTGGTTTGGAAAGCATCTTCCAGGATGTTGATACATCTGTGTAGTCATGGGAAATACATAGATTAAGCAGTAAGGACAGATGCTGTTCTCAGATACATTTTGTCTAGTAAGCCTAATGTTTTTAAAAATCCAGAATTTTGGCTTTTGAAAACTGGAAAGATCTGGGCATAATAGGCCTACATTCCCATGGCAACAATTGGATGGATTGTGTAGCAACTGCCCCTTTTTAAAATGTCCTTGCTGGTATGTCAGAGTATTTTCTGTTGTCTTAATCTAATACCTGTCTACTCATTTACTCACCTGCCTGGCACTGAGTTTGAAACCACATCTTCCAATTAAAATTAACACTCTGCAAGTCAGTTAGTCAATAGAATCTCCCATAAGAAGTACCCCCAACATCAAGGTACTCGATACATCTATAAAAACAGTCATTTGGAACTGTAACATGAAACTGGGATGGAATTCCTGTTCTCAAATCTGCCAAGGCGGACATTAGTCTTCTCAACTAGGTGACAAGAACTTTAGAGTCTAGTTAGATGGCATAGTACGAAAGGGAACTCATGTAGCAGAAATGGGCATTACAGGAAGCATCACCTACTCAAGACAAACAAAAAAATGGGAGATGACCTCAGCTAGCCTGAGCAACACAGAAGACCATCGAAGTTTCCAGATTTCTGGGGTGAGAACTTTGACATGATATTCAAGGCAATCATGAAAATAAAAAGGAAATAAAAAGGTGGCACATCAAGACATTTACAAAAATATTGTTGTCAACCCAAGAAGTTTCTACTTTGATAGGACACACAATAGACATTAAACAGGTTGAAAGCTATTTTTTGGATCTAACATATTGGAAAATACATGTTCATGTGATAAACCCATACTGAGAAACACGTGTGATAAGATGGATGAGGTAGGCATCTGCAAACAGGGACATTTGTCCAGACATTTCAGAGAATAAAGGAGAGTTACAGAGCAGGGAAGACAAAAGGAAGCTCTAGCATATCAGGAAAGCAAATGCTTGTCTACATTGTAGACTTAGGTACTGTGTGTGTATCTGTCTTTACTGAATGCTGCTCAATTCCTAGAAAAGCCATGTGAAATTTGAGAGCTTTAGTTTCCTTCCCCACAGTTTTTCTTGGTTGTTAAGCCATCCTATACATATTCCTTTTGGGAATTTTTTTTGGTTGACTGTTAACAGCTCAATAACACAGTTTATTTGCTTAGTAGAACAGAATAATGTGGCTTTTGAGATAAATATATGGTGACTACTTGCAGCTGGGTCACTGGCATTTTATGGAAGTTAAACAACGCCTTTTGTTCAAGATTGCAGATCTACATTTTTAAATATTAACCATCTTCTCGAGTTTGTCTCCACGTTACACATGTTCCTTCTTTAGACAGACTGGGAGACCACATGGGGATTCAGTCTTATTGAGCCCATCTTTCATTATGCTGAAAATAAGGATTGCAAGTCACCTTCTTGATGGACTTTCCTTAGTTCTGTTTGTGGCTAATAAACTAAATGAAGCCATTTTAGTGCTGAGAAGCTCGTTTTCACCTGACAAGCCATCATCTGTCATTTATAATGGACAGGACCCAAGATAATAAAGCCTTTAGCTTGTTTTCCTTTTTCTGCCTTTAACTGGGATGTAGATCCAGACAGCTAATGAGCAACAATTTCAGATTCTTAGGTATTAGCCATGTCCCAAAAAGAGCCAAGGAAAGAAATGTTTGTGATAATACTCATTTAATGGCTTGTGCTGAGAATGTGCAGATTTATTTGACTTTTATTTCATTGTGTAACCCATGACCATGGTTATCTTGTGGAGAGGGGGTAACTGAAAAAAATATTAACCTTCCAGTTCTAGAAGATTGAATGGATTTTCCCAAAAGCAAGCTGGGTTGGTCAGAATGGCACATTATCAGTCTTAAAAGGAAACAATGGCACACTCATCTCACAGTATATGGAGGAAAGTTTACTTTTTAAAATATTGATAATGACGGTGTATGTGGGGTTAAGGGAACCTGGGCTGGCAGCCTGGGATCACTTCTGTCCCAAAGCTGAAAGAGAGAGAAGGAGGTGACTACTTGACCAGAAGAGAATATCCTGTAATGAAGACTTTCTTGAGATGCTCAGATACCTTCTGTGGAGGAAACAGCAACCCAAGACAATCATGCTGGGAGGGATGGGGGAATAAATGCCCCAGATTCCCTCCCCTCCTGCCAGGGTTCCCCAGATGTCAGATCCAAAAGGAACCCGTTAATCTGTTCTCTCTAGTCAGCCTCCCAGGTCCAAGAGGAGGTTGCAAAAGAGTGGAGAGGATCTGGAGAGGCCCCTGACAATTCTGCAGCACAGCTAGGTCCCAAATCATGATGTTTTGATAGTCTGTTTAACATGTGCCTCAGAGAATAGAATATTCTGGAATCCTTTTGGAAAAGGAGTCTAATAGCTAGAGAACTCTTCGAGGTCCACGAAAGGTTAACCATGGATGAGAGAAGGTGTGGCCAATCAATGATTTAGACACTTTGAGGTAGAAAGCATTTTGTTCAATTCCTTACTTAACAGGCTGTGGGGGAGTGCTCTGCCAATGTAGTTTGTAATTTGCTCCAGACGTGGTATACTGACATTTGCTGAACAGCTAAATAAATAGATCTGAGTTCCACACAACAGATAACAGCAAGGTCAGACAGTGATATTAGTAATTTTATAATATTATCTACAGCTGAGAATGTTTTTTGGCAACAGTGACACTTGATACTGCTGGTCAGTGTAGAAAGAATTCTACAAGATTCGATTCCTCCTGATATTAAATATTACCGGGCACCAGCCCTGCCCAGGCATTTCAGAGGAGCCTTAATTCAAATGGGATGTTGATTTTTATAATAAATGTTTTAACTTTCTTGCATTATTGTTTATTTGGTTTTCCTCTTAATTTGCCTGAATTTAAGTTTGAAATATTAATGAATTTTTTCAGCAGTGACTGAAAATTCTGAAATTTCAGAATTTAAGATTCTGAGTGTGAGGTTTGGCATTAGAGTCATTTTACTGGAATGAACAAAAGGTGGGGATTTGGGGAAATGAAGTGGAAACTTGTTTTTGTAAAGAAATTTGGCAGTAAATTGCCTTTCACAAATATACTAGTGAGATTTGTAATGAATAAAACATGTATGTGTTTTAAAAATACTTTTACTTAAAATAATTTTAATATAAATTTTAGCCTATAAGAAATAGCTTATAGATCACTGATATCTTCGCTGGAATCTTATGTTTTTACTCTTTCCAGCCAGATATTTATCCACTAGGATTTTGATATGAATCTTTATCAACCCCTTATTTTTCCAGAAAACTAAATGATCAAATAGGTTTATTTGAACAGATGCCTAAAACCTCACAGAATCATTATATTCCACCTTTGTTTTACATTAGATTTGTTATTTACAGAAACAGTGGGTTTTGCCATTAACTAAATTTGTCTTCATTTCTCTGTGGTGTGAAGTGTGAATCTGTGTGGTCCTAAGTTTTGGTTCTCTCTGCTTGGCTATTTTTTTTTCTAATTGATGTTAATCACAAATAAAGGAGAAGAAACCACTCATAGAAATATTTTTTTTCCCTCTTGCTTGTAGGGACAGTAACCCTGTGGAGACTGATATGTTGCAATGATAGATGGATAGACATCCTGTTTATAGATTAATAAATGGGTCCTTCACCAAGTTGCCAATTTTATGGGTGTTCTCTATATTAACCCTCCAACAAATGATAATGGATATTTACATGCATCAAGATGACATAAGTCTGAGATGATTGGACAAAATGTGGCTCAGAAAGAATGTGCCAATAAATATTCTTAATCTACACCAATGTAGCTCCCATTACAAATGAAATATAGATATTGCATTATAAGCAATGAGTATCCTGCTTTGAAAGCAATTATCTGTTAAGCAGGAAAGACAGTTTTGTAACCAAATATTTCTGAACAGTCAATTCTAATAGCCGATTTGTTAAGAGAGAATTATATACCTCTTTTTTGAAGTCTTTTGATGCCCTTTTATGAAATAGTATGACCAAAATCTCTTTGCTCTATTTTTTTTTTTTTAGCTTTGAATATCTCTGTGGCCAAATTATACATTATGGTAGTTTTTGCATGATTTATTTTAAACACACAGCACTCAAAAAAGAACCCTGCATTTGCCATTCTAAATGTCCAAGTGGTTTTTGTTTTGTAATCATGACAATGGTTCTGATTCTCAGTTCAGAAGGATATGGGAACTATTGCTGGAAAAAGTAGAAACTGTGTTTGTGCTATTCCCCCAAATTTCTGTGCCCTTCAGTCCGTTTAACTCCTTGTCTCCTGTTCCTATTTATAATGCCAATCAATATTTCCGTCTTTAGATTTTTCTTCTTCCGAAAATCCTGTTAATACCTGACTTAACCACTACTACCCTGTCTGCTGACAACTACAGAAGCATTTATATGCCACCCTTGGCCTGACCAGGGCCTTGGTAGTTGCTATTCTTGATTGTGAAAGGCTTCTACTTTTGTAGATACTATAACTTTGACCTAAATAATGAAATGATTAGCATCTATGTAAAGAAGGACCCTAGATCTCTGTGCCACCTAATCACAAATATACCAGCTCCTACACACCTTTTCTGACAGCTCTCTGCAGATCACATTTCTAACCCATTGACGCTTTTGCAGAAAATGACTAAATTAAAGTGTTATAACTTAGAACACAGATGGTCTGCTAAAGCTCACATTAAGCTAGAATCCAAATTATTTGACCAGAAGATTTTTTCAAGGAGCATTACTTAGGTCTAATACTTCATAGAATATACTTTGGAGAACTTAGATTTAAGGAAACAGGTCCTTGTTTTGGGAGGAAGTATGGCTTTATAATTTGTATGGTGCAGTATTCACATTAGTTTTTAACCTGTTAAGCTATACCAGTATTCCTAATGGAAGATGTCTTCATTCTCTTTAGAGCTGGAAGTCTATATTTAAATTTTTTGCTTTACATATACCTAAACCTACATAATTAATATATTCTTGGTGGTTATGCAGGATGTGAATTGGATTTCTTTACTGCCTGATCTTTTCTTTGTAAAAATTATTAAAGGAGGGGCAATGTTGACAGGCTACACCGTTAGTTATAATTATGTGTAATTAATATGTGTCATGTAACTCCAAAGTTAAGGAAACAAATATATTATACACTTGCATTGACTCTTTCCTCCACTTCCATGACAGACATTGTTAACAGGTCAAAGATCTCTGCCATGGAACTAGAATGTGCCCCCATCATCATTCTCCGAGCAGCCACGTACAGAGTTACCATGCCTTCCAGTGGCCATTCCACTGCCTGATATCTAAAATCTGTATTGATGATGATGTCTCACCATTAGAATTTTTATGACCATAATTTCAAAGAGTATTAGTGGCAACAGTATAAATTTCAGTGTTTCAGAAATGGGGAGGAGGAGCTATCAGTCTGCAGAGAGAGGTCTTGTTAGGAACATCTGTTTCAGCTCAGGACAGAGTTTAGTGTTTGAAGGCCAGGCCCCACTCTTGTACCTTCATGACCCCTCCCCAGCCCCATCTAACTAGGAAATGCAAACCATGAGCTCTGGACAACTCTTTTATCAGTAAACAGGAAATATCTTTATTTGTAAAGAACTAAAACCCATTGGTCCACAAACCTATAAAAGATATCTTACAAATCAAAAGATTGATTTTAATTCAGCAGCAAAATTTGAAAGCAAGAAATACTTGGGCACCAGAATACAGGACTCAGAAGCATGTCCTTGAAGCTTGGAAATAGGACCAACATGGAGCTGGAACTCTTGACTAATCTTGGGAGTCTCTGATTATAGAGAGACTGCCAGAGGGAGTGGAAAGAACATGGACTTTACAGTAAGACTGACTTAGTTTAAATCTTGACTCCATTGCCTACTGCTGTGTGACGTTTAAGCTCATTGAGTTTGTTTATTTACCAGGGAAAGTTGAAATACATAATTTCTAGCACCTAGGAAAATTAACACTCAATAAACCTTAATCCTCCATACAATTTTGCTTATTCTAGCAAGGAGTAAATTCTAGAATGTAAGTAAAGTGAAGAATATAGGAAGAAGAGAATAAACAGAGTAAGGACAGATTAGAGTCTAATTAGACCCATTTCCCTAGGTTCACCTGACTGCTGTCAGAGGTCAACCTGAATAGAAACTTGACTCTCCAACAAGTTACTGTCCCCAGAGGATCTATCCATAAGATGTCGTTTCCATGCTCTCAGTTCAGAGAAGTTGGAATAAAATGATTGGTTCATCTCAACTGATGAATTTAAAATTCCCAAATCTTGTTTTGTATTAAGGGTGTTGTATAAGACATTTCCTTTTGATTTTGAGATTTTCGGGCAGGATCGTGGACTCACTAAAATTATTTCTTTTTCCCTTGGAAGAAATTAAAAGGGCAGAGTGGGAGGGTATCTTTCGAGGAATGCTATTTTTCACATGTCAATTTTAGCTATTTTGGAGGTATATGAATTGCTTTATTCCAAGGATCGTGGCATTTGAATTCATACGAAAGAAAATAATTTCAAACTCCAAGAATATACCAAAGGTAGAAATGTGAGCCTGAGCAGCTTGCCAGAATTTCAGCAGAAGGCAAATCTGGTCCCAATCGAACCAATCTGTTGGTTTATTTGTATTATTACAATAAAGCCCAAGATTGAATTCCTCACCTGAATCACTTCCTTATTGACTGAATCCATTTAGACTCCCCTCTAATTTAGCAGAGTATTTTTTATTAAAGCCAGGCATACAAACATCAATTATCCAAGCTGCATCTCATTTCCTTCACCATTTATTTTCCTTCATTGGCTGCCAATGGATTAGAAGACATGATTAGAATTCATCAGGAAAATAAAAACAACAAAAAAGAAAGAAAAACGGTTTCACAAAAACAGATGCTTAAACAAGAGCAACAACGTTCAGAATTAAAATAGCTTGTGATTTTTTTTAAAGTCCTTATCTTGACTAATATAAACATGCTTGCTTGATTTTTATCAACCTCGTGCTGCTGCAGTGGGACTAAATTAGCATTCCTGATTGGAATAGGAAAAGACAAAACCTAATAGTTGCACTTACTGTGCTTCTTGTATATGCTACAGTATTTCAAAATACAATGCAGTACTTAACTATTTGCAATAACCATTGCCAAGTGGCTGACTTACTGTGAAAGTTTTCTATTTGTTCACTTCCAGTCAATGTCAGGGAGGAAAAAAGAACAAAACAGAGGCTTTCCTTCTATGAACTTGTTAAGGTAACAGGTTTTGTTTTAAAGGAATGTTATTAAAGTTGGTTGGACTCCTTTATGTAATTGGCCACCACTACTTCCTGGGTACCTTAGTGTTATCACTGATGGCAAGAAAATAACACAACAAAGAGAGACAACGTAATGTCTGAAAAGTGTTATCAAAGATACATCAAATGACACAAAGACGGAGGGGTGATGGAATACTTGCGGTGAATTTGAGGGGAAATGAACCAAGTCACATCTATGTCAGGTTGGCAAACTATGATCTGTGGGCCAAATCTGATCCACCACTTGTTTTTGTAAATAAAGTTTTATTGGAATACGACCATGCTCATTCACTTACATATTGTTTGTCTATGATTGCTTTCATGCTGCAACAAGGGTAAGTAGCTGTGACAGAGACTGGCTCACAAAACCTAAAATCTGTACTGATAGAGCTCTTAAAAGAGAAATGTTGTCAACCCCTGGTGGATGTCAGTGGCTCCCCTATCATTACCCAGCTGTTCCTGACTGCCCTGCATGTGCTGTAGTGAAACAGACATTGGTTTGAACTATAACTGCTTAATAACTAGGAGACCCTAAATTTTCTGAGCCTCAGTTTATCTATAAAATGGAGGTTAAAAATACATATATAGCTCTCGGCTTTCGGCTTGGAGGGGGCGAAGGTGCAACTTTCTTCGGTCGTCCCGAATCCGGGTTCATCCGACACCAGCCACCTCCACCATGCCGCCGAAGTTCGACCCCAATGAGATCAAAGTCCTATACCTGAGGTGCACCGGAGGTGAAGTTGGTGCCACTTCTGCGCTGGCCCCCAAGATTGGCCCCCTGCATCTGTCTCCGAAAAAGGTTGGTGATGACATTGCCAAGGCAACGGGTGACTGGAAGGGCCTGAGGATTACAGTGAAACTGACCATTCAGAACAGACAGGCCCAGATTGAGGTGGTGCCTTCTGCCTCTGCCCTTATCATCAAAGCCCTCAAGGAACCACCAAGAGACAGAAAGAAACAGAAAAACATTAAACACAGTGGGAATATCACTTTTGATGATATCGTCAACATTGCTCGACAGATGCGGCACCGATCCTTAGCCAGAGAACTCTCTGGAACCATTAAAGAGATCCTGGGCACTGCCCAGTCTGTAGGCTGTAATGTTGATGGCCGCCACCCCCATGACATCATAGATGACATCAACAGTGGTGCTGTGGAATGCCCAGCCAGTTAAGCACAAAGGAAAATATTTCAATAAAGGATCATTTGACAAAAAAAAAAAAAAATACATATATAAGCTTATTGTAAATTCATTGTAGATGCTCAATAAATGTTAATTTCCTGCCTGACCTTACTACAGTCTATGTAGGTGTCTTAAAACCAAAGACTTCTCAAACTCTGTCATGGCATTTGCTCTATGAGGCTCTGCATGATTTGCGAGGGGGCCCATCTCGTTTCCATCACTCTACTTCTCAGGCCCCAGGAACCTGATACTCCAGATTCTGTTCAGTTTCTCAAATGCACCACACTCTTTTCTGTCCCTCCACCTTTATACATAGCATTCTCTTGTCTTAAGATACTTTTCTCCCTCTCTTAATCTTGATCTACTTGCCATCTTCTGGACTGTCCTTCAGACTCTAGCTTAAATGTCTCTGCCTATGAGAGGCCCTCCCTCACCACCTAGTGTAATATGGGTCTTGTCCCACTACTCACATAGGACCTAGCATTTTCCTCCCCTTCATAACTATTATCATGGTTTGCAGTTTTAGATATATAGAACCTTTTTGCCTAATTTTAAAATCTTTCTTGCTGGCTTAGCTACTGACTACAAGCACAGGGCCCATAGTAGGCCCTGAAGAATATATATATTAAATTAATAATTCTTTTTATTGAGCAATCTTGCAATTTTTTATTTCATTAAGGGGAGTCATTATCATGTTGAAGAAAAAGCTGAATTTGTTAGACTGACAACGTACAGGCTGCATAATTTGACACAAGTTGTTTTTACCCCTCTGAGTCTTGGTTTTCTCATCTGCGAAAGGGAGGTAGGTGATATCTGTCTCACAAGTGTATGGCAGAGTTGGCTGTGGTAATGAACATGAAGAGACTAAGTCAGCACTCATTATAGGGCTTCTCTAGGTTTGCTGGCTCAGAAGGATATTTGACAGTAGATAAAGCTGTGACCCCTTGATTCTCCCAGATCTTCACCTCAATCTGGGGATGATTGTACCCACCTCCTGTGATACTCATGTGTTAAATGTGTTAGTACACATACAGTAATTAGAATACTGAATACAACCTGCTAAATGCTTTAGTAACATTAATTATGGTTGTATTTGTGATTGCTATTCATATATCAACTCTTAAGGACCATGGACACTTTGCCTTAAAAAGTACACATTTAGACAAAAATTCTATAGACAGCTGCGAAAAATTCACAATTCCTCTGAAACTCACAATCCTCTCCTGAATACATATGGTGTGCACTAACATTTGCCATTATCTGAAACTCATAGCCCTATCCTGAATGCATGTGCTGTGGGTTACCACTTGCCATTGGAGGTCTTGGAGGCCATATCCTGTAGGAGCAGGGTAGCATTGGGATTTAACTACTATTATCCCCCCAAAATGTTGTGTTTCTGAATTCACCTGACTGGGGAATCCCTAATGTTCATCAGATAATCAAAAGGATCCATGTTCCAAAGAAGAGGTTTAGTATTGATTTTTGTTGGTTTGTTTATTTGGGCAGCGGGGATGATGTTGACAGAAGCTTGATAAATAGCAAGGGCTGTAGCTGTTCTTTTTTCAAAGTTTGGTTTTTACTTTTAATTGTGGACTAAAATCTGCAGCTAGAGTGTGTTTTGCAAAGCAAAACACCCACAGACATTTGAAAAATTTGCACGTGGACTGCCCGACCACCTGCACAGCTGCCAGCACAAACTTGCCTTGGGATCAGCTGTCTGGGGTCTGGGGACCTGGGCCCTGTATCTGGCACTTCAACTTCCTCATTAGATGATCTTTACTTTTGTGAAACAGTAAATAGCAACCCTCATAATTGTCACCCGAGAATTAGAAAAAGCCTCGGTTCCCAAAAGCACTTGGGATCTTCCGGGAGAGTCTCTGGGTACTTAAATAGACCTAACACTGAATTCTTTAAAAAAAAAAAAAAATTCTCTTTGCCAGGGGGCTGGGGGAAGATAATTAAAAGTTACTGTTGATAACGTCATGGAACAGCAGTTAGTAGTTGTAAAATGAATGAACATGTGAGGCACACATTGACAATTTGACATGCTTTATAAATGCTAAATAATAATAATGATGTCACGAGGCTTTCATTTTTAAACTATCTTAATTTCATTCCCAGTTTGAGATTGCAGATTACAGTAGTTAATTATAGAAATTGGCCCAGAGTTAAACCTTAAATCAGATTTCCATTAAAGTGCATGACTGCAGCAAATTACTTTACAGTAGGAGAGAAGGCGAGAATAGCATAATCTCTGGTTGAGTGGCATCTTCTCACCACCCAGGGTGGTGACTTCCCTCTTAGGGTGCTGTGGTATATCGTGTGTCCTAAACAATCCCATTTCCCTGAGCTAAGCAGCCTGCGTATTTCTAGGTCTTGTTGCTCTTCTTGTAGAAATCTCAATTACTTTGTTAGTATTGGTCATACTCTTTCTGCTCCTCTATCTTCCTCATGACTTCTCACTCTCCCTTTTGCATTTTCTCTCTCTCTCATTCTTTTGCATTCTCTCATGGCTTCTCTTACTGCTTCTTGTTCACTCATTCTCTTTCTCACTCTCTCTCTCTCTCACCCCCATGCTCTCTCATGGTGGTTCTGTATTTCTCATTGTCTCTCATGCACTCAATCTCCTCTGTCCTTCTGTTCCCCTCCTATAACTTCTCTTCTGCCTTTCAAGGAGGCTACTTTCAAGACTTGCCTCCACCCAGTTCTAAAGAAGGAAGAGGCTAGGCCTGGCGGCTCACACCTATAATCCCAACACTTTGGGAGGCCAAGGCAGGAGGATCAGTAGAGGTCAGGAGTTCAAGACAGCTGGCCAACATGTCAAAACCACGTCTCTACTAATAATACAAAAACTAGCCAGGTGTGGTGGCAGGGGCCTGTAGTCCCAGCTACTCGGGAGGCTGAGGTATGAGAACCCGGAAGGCGGAGGTTGCAGTGACTCAAGACTGCACCACTGCACTCCAGCCTGGGCAACACAGTGAAAATGTGTCTCAAAAAACAAATAAATAAAAAGGAAGAAACAAGAGGATCCAAGTTCCCATCCCTGGCCTCTGGCACCTGACAATCTCGGCCTCACCTGTCTTATCTTAAGTTACTTCACCATTCAACCATTAGTTCCTCAATAAACTAAGTTGGGTGACATATCTGCCTTTATCCTGGCTGCTCCCTTTATCTCAGATCCTGCTCTTTTTTTTCTTCTTGTCTACTAGACCGTCACCTCTTCCAAAAATCCTCTGTCATATCAGCAGCCTGCATCACTGCCTCTGCACTGGTCTTGGCTGTGTGAGACCATCTGTAGACCCTGTATTGTCATTGCCAGTTTATTGGTCTGGCTCTCAAACTAGTCTTTGAATTCTTCCCTGAGGACAGTGATGATATTTTATCCTTCTCCATATCCCAAGAACTTAATTCTGTACCTGGTACAAAGGAGATGTTCATCAGGTGTCTGTTGAAATTAATTCATTCATTGTTAAACCATTATTCGTACATGATTATGCCATGTCATGGACTGTGCTGGCTACTGATCATTAAAAAATGGAAAAAATACATAATCTTTGTCTTAGAGAAGCACAAAGATGATCCAAACACGGGAGTTGCATCTTGGGGTTGGGGAGAGGAACGTAAGAGGAGAATCAAGTACATTGGAGAACAACAGCTATTCATTTCTCAGTAAGTCTAACAAAGCCATTTATTCCTCTGCAGTTAGAAAAGAAGGCTTTTCCTGGGGTTCAGCACCAACTAAAGTAGTTGAATTTTAGGCACAAGTGGTTGTATGAAGAGTGTCTATTTTTAACGTCGGACTCTTAATTAAACACGAGATACTGATACATGAGAGACTTATGGGAACTGATGCCAATTGAGGCAACACTGATTCACAGCTCCTGTTTGACATTTACTCCAGGGACTCACCCACTAAGTAGAGTTGAATCACAGGGTCTCAAGCCCCTTCTGTCCTTTTCGCTCCTATCCCTCACTCCTGCCTGTTTAGGTGAATTCACATAAGATTATCATGTGAACTATAATCTATAAAATGATCATAAAGCTTTAGATGGGTTAAACAGAGTCAGTGATTCTAATTTGATGAGAATTCCCTGAGAAGTTGACATCCGAACTTGTCCTTAAGGAACGTGCAGGCCGGAACATGGCAGAGGCATGCAGGTGCCAATGTGTGTTTTACTAGAATGCCAAGTTCCTCTGCACAAACCTTACTGAGCCTCAGCAGGTCCTGAGTTTCTATCACAGACCCCGTGGAGTCATTCTTGCTCCTGAATGTTTTTCTTCTATTGTTCTGGCAAGTTCCTCTCCATCCCACAGTTATTTGGAAACTGCTGCTGTACCGAGTCTCAATACTAACAGCATTTAATAGCTGTCATTAGAAAGCAAGCTTCTGCTTACCAGTCGGCCTGCTGTGAATGGTAATGGGAGATTTCTTTTTTGGGAGTAGCCCCAATCTCTAATTGGTTTGAAAAATATTGTTCATTTCTTTGATTCTTAAGACATTACCTTTTTGTTGAACTTCAATAAGTTTGTATTTCCATTATATTTAAATTCAGCATGAGCTGCAGTCTACTGAAAAAGGTTTTCTTACTTGCTCTCTAGGTAACCTGCCCACTTTCATCACTGCTCGCTGAATAAATGCATGTGTAAATATCCATTAAGTACATTTAAAGCCATGTGGTAAACATTTCACATGTATTATCTCATTTAGGCCTTTCAGCATCCTGTGGGCTAGGTCCTCTTTTTATTCCTGTGATACAGATGAGGAAATGTTCAAGAGAGGTTCTGTAAGTTGCCCAAGGTCCCAGCCCTAGCAACTGACATCAATGAACAAATCAGTAGGCAATCTAGGGGGCTGACTTTGGGCCTGGCCACAGCCACATGACAGCTATGTGACCTTGGGACAATATTCCCTGAATGTACCCGATGGCTTTCTCAGCTAGAGAGTCAACCTTCACCGTACCTTATGAATAGGGTTCTGGAAAGGCTCACTATAAAAAATAAGGATTTGTGTAATCCACTTTCTAAACAGTTAAATGCTATACAAATGTAAGATATTCTCTTCTCATATGTTTAGTGTAGGTAATTTAACACACTGAAATAATGGGATTTTTATGCAGCACATATATATATGCTTTACAATTAGTGTGGCATAATTTAATTTTGACTCTATTGTTGGAATTTTGATGCCTCCAGCTTGATGAATAGCCATTTTTCTGTGGGTGTTATCAATTAATCTAGGTAATGAATTCTCTTCATTATCTCGTTCTTCATGTTAATTATACAGGATTTTCTGATGCCTATTTATCAAGTCAGGACAAGTAGAGTTTGTTTGTTTGTTGATTTTTTTTTTTTTTTTTTTTTTTGGCCCACATGCCTTTGAATATGGAATATGTACAAGCAAGTTAACATGACGGGTTTACATTTACATTTCTGAGAAGCTCCAGTCAGTAGCTTGACTTTCCTTACATTGTTACTTATGCTATAAGCTTGCATCTCCTTATTTCAAGAGTCTTTTTCTTAATCAAAAAGGTTACTGTCTAAGATAATTAAACTATCCCTGATTTTTGAGAACATAACTTCTAGCATATCAAAGAGGTATTAAGGAAGCATGAAAACATTTGAATCTTTTTTACCTTTTAATACAAAACAATAAATGGTTTCTAATTTTGAAATATTGTGTGAGGCACCATGACATATAAAAATGTAATTGTAAATCGGGAGGAAAAAAGCCTAAGTGCAAGAAATTTTAAATGATACTACTTATAAAAAGAATAGACAATATTTTCAAAAAAAAGAAGACATTATATAATAGACAAATGAATGATGATTAAATTCATTTTGAGTTCAAAAGAGTGATTGATGGGAAAATTTGGTAATGTTATGTTGTGATATTTATTAATTCATTACTAATATGAGCTTGCTTAACATGTTATCGGTCTTTTTTGTATTTTGTGCTCTGTTTAAAACAAAAACAAAAAACAAGGAGTCTTATCTTACTGGTCTCTATTATTTAGCCAGTTGTTTTTGAGACTGTTGGCGATCAGCATTTTGATGGGTAACTTTTTATTTTTGATTTCAGGTTGAAGCCATCCTTGTCAATATTTTTGGTGGTATCGTCAACTGTGCCATCATTGCCAATGGGATCACCAAAGCCTGCCGGGAGCTAGAACTCAAGGTGCCCCTGGTGGTCCGGCTTGAAGGTGAGTCATGGTAGATTTCCGCTGTGCCAGTACCCTCTCTCCAAGATCAGGTGACCAGCATGTTCTGGATTCACAGACTTCCTAACAGAAGGAAACACTGGATTGTATAATATGAAACAAACGCGATACAGCAGGATTTCCCTGGGCCTCTAACAAACTAATGTGGGTTGTAGCTCTCCAAGTATGGCAAGTGTTATGATTCTCCAGATATCCCAAACTTACTTCAGAGTGAAAGCCCTTTTATTTATGAATCATTTTATGAGATTAGTGTTTGGGGAAAAACACTCTGAGAAATGTTTCTCTGAGAATTATTCATCATAATTAAGGATCCAAAAAAACTTTCATTTTTTGGCTTATATTTGTCAATATTTACTTGATTTAATTGATAAATAAATTTAATAACTGAAATTTCTTGGAATTTAAAAAATTCTTAAAAAATAAATTGTATATTTTTATAGTATTTTTATATATCAGTATGTATTACATATTTTGTGAAAATAACTGTTTTTAAAAAGTTTTAGTAAGAATAATGATATTGTTTTACAGGTTTGTAAATCCTTTTCACATCTAGATTATCTGTATCTACATAAAATGTTATAACATGTTTTGGTTGAAGTATATGAAGAAAATCTGGCCTCAGAGACATACGTATTTTTCAAAAAAAAAAAAAATACAGACAGAGTAGTTTTGTCTGTCTATGTGTTTGTTTGTTTGTTGCCCAGGCTGGTCTTGAACTCCTGGCTTCAAGTGATCCTCCTGCCTCAGCCTCCCAAAATGTTGGGATTATAGGCTTAAGCCACCACACCCAGCCAGGGGGAGTTTTTAATGCTCTTTTCATATAGTTTTGAATATTCTTTGGTATTACACTAAAAGTCTATAGCTAATAGTTTATTGAAAATTAGTGTCCATGTGAAATCTGAAACTATCTCGATGAATTTTTCATATTCCATTAAAACCCGTTGATCTGTCTTATACATTAAGTGAGTTTTATCCATGCATGGTTCAAAATCATTCATTGATTATCCAGAAATTTGTGATTATGCAGATCTTCCAAAGGTTGTCTCATTTCAATGTACAATATCAAAAAAAAAAAAATCACATGCATTAATATTACCACCATCATATCAGAAAAGCTTTTTATTAGGAAGCTGTTAAGTTCACAGGGCAGGTGCACATTGTCTAGAATTTGAATTTCACTTTATAGTGCAAATTGTATCAACCACAAGACAGTTAAGTTGTTTTCCTTGATGGGACAGACTCACTTCACTCATGTTTAAGAAAATGTCTGCCAACTAACCAAGTCAGAGCAACTGTAGTGTGTCAGTCTTTATTCCAAGAAATTTCATGGAATTACAGCATTTCATGGAAAAGCGAGCAGTTTAGCTTGATACCCAGACGATTGCACAAACACTTTTCCTCACAACAGTTCAGGATGCTGCAGAAGTGCTTTATGTGTGTTTATCATTTGGTCACAAAGAGAATCAAAAAGATGTGTACTCAAGGGTTGAGGTTTAGTGAAATAATTTTTTTTTTCTGTACTGTGAGTGTGTGGTAGTAAAAAGTACTATGATCAGTCGGGGTAGTGGTGCATGCCTCTAGTCCCAGCCAATCAGGAGACTGAGGCAGGAGGATTGCTTGAGCCCAGGAGTTCAAGGCTGCAGTGAGCTATGATCATGCCACTATACTCCAGCCTGGGCAACTTAGCAAGACCCCATCTCAAAAAAAAGTACAATGATTACTAGCACAGTATGGTGCCACTGCCTTGATTCCATGATAACATGCCAGCAGTTTTGCCTGCCATTACTTTCGACCTATCAGTACAAATGTCAACATAATATTCTCTTATTGTTATTATTACTACCACTATTACTATGAAAGCGGTTTTTACCTTAAGGAGCTCCCTGCAACCCCGTCTAAAGTGTGTTAGGACGTTTTCTCTAAGGTGAGGCAATTGATGACTAACATGGGATAAATTTCAATTACTCACATTATCCTAGGGGTAAAATGAAAACCCAAAGGGCCAAATATAGTAGATTATTTACCTGGAAATTAATATATTAGATCTAAGAAAGCTAACCTAACTAATACTTTGATCAGGTCCTGTGAGCCTTTGTCTAATGTTTACGTGTGGTAAAGTTTAAGCATTAAGAAGTGGTTCTTAGACAATGGAGGAGATTTGAGGCTTGATGGCAGCGTGGGCTTCCCTCAATGTCTTATTTGGTCTAAGCTGATGATGATGAACTGAACACCAGGAGGAAGGGGGATCTGCAGGGAAAATGGGGAGAGGATGTGAGTGATAAGGCAGGAGAGGTGAAATATGTCACTGTGAAGTGAAACTGGTCCCAGTAAGGACACGTCCACAGGGGATAGTGAAGGAGGAAGGAGATGCAGAGGTAAGTGGGCACTGGTGAGGCAGAGAGCAAAGTGATGAACAGGGCATGCAGAAAATACAGACCTGGAGAGTAGGAAGAGAAAGGACAATGAGAATCAAACATACAGAAGAGCAGGGGCATGCACTGACAAAAACATCAGACCCTCCTCCAAGAGCCATGTCTCCAATGACAGCAGCATGAGAATGACCTCGGAGAGGCTGGGGGTGGAGGTGGGAAACAGGTCCGTCTTACCTTGCAAGGGGACAGGGCTTGAATAAAGAACAGAAGATGGAATATTAACTCCGTACAGAGCACACGTTGGAAACAAGCACTGGAGAGAATGCCTAAATCCAGAAAAGTGCAAAGAGGCCAGGGGACATCATCAGACACAGAACGGGACCCTGGCTTGGATCTGCATTCACCCTGCCTAG
This sequence comes from Theropithecus gelada, assembly GCF_003255815.1. Lineage (NCBI taxonomy): Eukaryota > Metazoa > Chordata > Mammalia > Primates > Cercopithecidae > Theropithecus > Theropithecus gelada. Next base: position 72,748,053 of record NC_037669.1, read on the forward strand.
AACAATTAATTCCACCACTCAGCCAGGCGCCCCTGTTCTCCACGTATTCTGGGTGTTAGCGGCAAACCTTGGTCTCTAATACTCCGAATGAAAATGTTTTCAAAGCTACTCAGCCCAGAGTCAATCTACCGAGGCTGCCTTTTTGATAGGAGGTAAAGGCATTATCACTGCTCTCATTTCTTTGTCTTAGAACCTAGCGTAACTGAAGACTTGAAGAATGAATAGCCACCAAGCCTATGGGACACAGCTGAAAACTCTGTGACTGCCTCTAAACTCTTTAATATCCATAGGTTTCTTTCTCTCCTCCAGCAGACCAAAGGATCACATACCATCCTGTAGCAAATAGGAGTGCAAATTGTGACCTTCTTAGCATACCGAGTCCATGCTGAAAAGGACACGATTTGTACTCTTCTATTTGTGGCTCCAATTTGTCTGTATTTCAGAATCCAGGATAAGAAAGTGTCCACCCAGAGGAGGTACAGTGCCTAGTCAAGAAAGCGAAAGACACAGAATGTGTTTATAGTCACAACAACTTTAGAGAGAGGTTAGGGAATGTTAGAGAGATTGGTAAGAATGAAGGGGGTGGGATAATTGTTTTTAAAGATATTTGGCAAAAGAAAGACAAAATGTTTATGTTGCTGAAACAAACCTTTTGGTATTGAGTGGAAAATAAAATTGAGAAGATTTGGCTAAGAGAAACGGGATCCAGTCTACAAACTATCTGGAGGTTTATTATTAGTATATTAAGAGCTCAACTTGGAATCATAATGCACACCTGAGAAACAAGCAAATTTCTCTTCAGAAATATCTGAGACATAGAAGTTTCCTCCAGATTTAAATGGGACAGTAATAAAGAAAAATGAATTCTTAAAAAAATTATTATATGATGTTGGTGGATTCTGATAAAGAACTATAAAACCACTGAAAACATTTTGTATACTGTGTTTGGTTGGCCAAAACGCTTTGTACACTGACTGTATAGAGCTGTCAATAAATGCACATTTCTCAACAGTTTCATGGGTCGGGCCAAGTTAACTGTCTAGGTAATTTTTATGCCAAGTTTTGTATACATTTCAAAAAGGAAAAAAAAAAAAAAACCTCATTTCAGGTAATTTGTTCTTTATTCATACCAGAAACAATTGGTTACAAAGGCTGAATTTCCCCCAAATATGTAGCTGTTCATTTCACCCAAGAGTCTTTTGAATAAAAATAATCCTCTGTCTCAGTTGGTGAGTTCTATTCTGATAAGGCAAGTAAATACATGTAATTATAAAGTTACCATTTTCAAAGAGGAGAATAATCCTTTCCTTATCCACTGGTAAAACAGCTTGTAATTATTATACAGCTGAGAACAAAGTTTTGTCCACAAAATCCTACTACATCAAGCCTGATTTGATTGATTAAGACTTTTCTCATCAGGATATTTTTAATACATTGTGGGAGGGCAACAGAATCTTTAAACTGTGGGCTACATGTTAGAGAGACTTATGGCAAGGATCCTGGATCTTCTGAATGGTCACAGAACAAACAAGAAGGCCACTTACTGTATTCACAGGAAATAGATACTAGTAACAAAATGTGCCATTGTGTTTTGAAATGTCTGCTATCTGGGTCACTGAAAATCTCACAGTTCTTCAGACTGTTGTAAACATGTGGCAGCATGCCTGAAACTTAGAAAGTACTTAATAAATATTAGCAATAGAAATTATTTACCATTGTAATTCAGTCTCTGGTAACATTTTTCCATCACATCTCATTTTTAGTGTCACTTGGCTTTGTAATAGCTACTGGGATGATGAAGACCCCTTTTTACCTCACTCTCCCTAGCTAGACAATGGTGTGTGTTCTGGGAGTCTGAGCCAATTTTAATATTGATACGAATAAAGAACCTTGAGAAATTCATCCATCAAAACAGAGTATAGTGTAATGTCAGGTCAAATAGAAACTACCACTAAAAGTGTCCGAAATGTTCCCATCTGTTTGTACCACTTTATCTTTCTTTGTCCTTGCAGACAATGAAGACTTGCTCTATTTAGAAACAACAGAAGGAACCAAATCATACTCTAAGGTTGGATAAACTACAACTAAACGTAGAGAAAATTGTGGGAGAATAAGAATTTATGTTTTGACGTAGAGGGAAGCAAGTGAAAAATTTAGATGGAAGATAAAAGACATTTCCCAAAGGTCCTTGTCATTGGCAACTTTTTCTCCACTGGAAGTACTGAGAACCACTATTTGTGACAAGATATTTTTGTTTTGGTTGTTTTTCATTTTCACTGAGCTGTCCCTGCAGAAAAGCAGTTTCCTGTGCAGCCAGTTCTGCATGTGGTTTATGAAGGGCCTTTAAAAGGAGCGTAACTTCTCCTTTTGTCTGTCACATCTCTCCTTGGATGGTCCCCTGTATTCACACGTCTTTCCCTACATGCATTCTATCCAGTGTTGCAGCTTCGTCTCTGATCCTCTCCCACGCTCTTATTGAGTTCCCTTTCTGACGTTCCCAAGTCCATCAACTATGCCATCATTCTCCTGGTTCACAAATTTAAATTCCTTAGATTCCCCTTGTTCTCTCATCTCCTTTCCTCTCTGCTCTTGCATCCATATCACTTTATATCTGTGGCAATTCTGCTTGGGTTTTTGGTTCTACCTAATTTCGTTAACTCGGTACCTACTCAGTTTTCCCACTCTCTTCTTTTAGCCATAACATATTGCTATAAAACCATTACTCTCTCCAGGACAGCCTTCTGATCTACCCAGGTGCTGGGCTTCAGTTTTTACCACTGTTATGACCCCAGTACCAACTCTCAGGTATGGATGATGACTTACTTGATGACTGACTTTTGACCCTCTACTCACTCCTTCCTTCTTCCTTTGCATTGATTCAAATCTTACCTATCCTCCAGACTCAACTTGAAAATTCTCCTTTTATACTACTTTGCTAACTCACATCTCTAAATCTACTATAACTATAATAGTCCATGTTGAATAAGCATAAAAGTGGGTTGTGCCAATGAAAGTGAGCAAAGCTACTCTAGACACTGACTTTAATGGAAACATTATCAGGAGTCTGTATTTCCTTAGTCTAAAAAGCATTGCCTTGATTTGCATTTAGTTCCCTTTATGGATAATACCTTCTCCAAATTTCTGCATTGTTTCACGTATGATCAGTGCCAAGAGTACAGTTATAACAGAATGCTTCATCTTCCCTTTGTTTATTATGCATGGCCAATACAATGTTGGGATAGGTCTTGTCTTGCTATGGGGCTCCTGCATTCGCAGAAATCACACATATGAATATTAGTGAGTATCCCTGGTAGTTTCACGTTGAGTGTGAGAGCCTGTACCTATCCGAGGACGTTTATCACACGATGCCAATTTCCACAAGAAGAAGAAAAGGACACCAGCTAGGACTCCAGAAATGTCCAAAGCTCTCTTCCTTTTTCTCTCTTGATAAAGATCCCAGGTTCTTATGATAAGAGAGGAGCTATAATAGTGGAAAGAGGGTAGTGGCTGAGAAAGGTCACTATGTGTATTTTTCTTTACATAAATTTGGGAGACAGTGCCCTCTTTGATCTCATCCCGAGCTATCACATTCAATTCCTTCATGATCCAGTGGACATTGTGAAGTTATCAATATTTCTGAAGATTCAGCAAACGAGTTTGGTGGCTGTCTGGGATCCCCTGATGGCTACTTCTACTAAGATGGAAGCAGTTCCTATTAGCAGGTAACACTTGTTACCGTTTTATAGATATCATCTTATATTGTTAATTTTTTCCATTTTATTTTCCCAGCCATCTAGTAACTGACATATTTTTTTACATCTCTCTTGATCCTCTTTAATGCCTAAAGCTCATTGACCTGCACATGGTATTTACTAATATACTAATTAACTAATTAAAAAACCACAGGCATAAACCTTGGAAGTACATTTACTTAAAAGATGCAAATCTGAACATCTAACAAATTTAGAAATGTCAAAGCTGCTTCTTAGTATCTCAGGCAGACCTCTGGTGCAATCAGCAGAGACTATTAAGAAAAATAATCTTTGAATGTGGTATTTTGCATATTTCAGCATGAATATCATCTGGGTATTATAAAAATTATTTAATTCTTCTGGAATACTAAGCAGAGTATGAAAATAAAAGATGCACTCCTTTAAATCTTTTGGGAAAAGTTTAAGGCAGGGTAACTAGCCTTTCTAGAAATGTATGAATAACTAACACATTGTGGGCCGTTGTGACAACTCAGGCACAGAAAGGATCACCAGAAAGAATGGGTCAATCATAGTGTGCATTCATTTCTAGTTATTTCCAGTGACAAACAATAATATAATTTGCTAATAGAGACCTGTCCCCCTTTAAGAACAGGAGAAGAGTAGACTCTTAAAATCTGAGGGTCTCTGATCACTTTGACCCTGAAAACAGTCTGACATCAACATTTTAATCAGAAATACACCAATACTGATGCACTCATCAACTCCTTGATCAATTTTTTTTCATTGTAGCTTTGTCAGTTATTTTCCTTTTATGACTTTTATTGGGATCAATTATGCTGCATTTACACTTCTAAGAAGATGTAATTCATTGGTATGTTTTAATGTTCATATTAGGCTTTGCTGACTGGAGTGTGTGCTATTTTCATTTTTCCTTTGTGATTATTATTTCTATCAAGTCCGTATTGTGCAGATCTAAGCATGTGAGGCAGACAGTCTCGGGGAAGGAGAGAGAAAGGAGAGTGGCAGAGAGTGGAAGAAGAGATACAAAAAGAGAGGCAAGCACGGAGAACAACACAGGCTACAGCTGTTTGGGAGTCTTAATGTCAAAGGATGGGGGTACACCAGCAGGGTCAAAATATCCTTGGACTTTTTCTTGAGAAGGTCTCCAGGGAATTATGGCTCTAACACAGAGCTTGGGAAAACTGAGCTGTTCCAAGATTGATACTGTAAATGATATGGCTTGACTCTGTGTCCCCACCCAAATCTCATTTTGAATTGTAATAATCCCCACGTGTTGTGGGCGGGACCCTGTGGGAGATAATTGAATCATGGGGGTGGGTTTTTCCCGTGCTGTTCTCATGATAGTGGATAAGCCTCACAAGATCTGATAGTTTTACAAAGGGGAATTCCCCTACACATGCTCTCTCTTGCCTGCCACCATGTAAGACGTCCCTTACTTTTCCACCATTATTGTGAGGCCTCCCAGCCATGTGTAACTGTGAGTCAATTAAACCCCTTTCCTTTATAAATTACCCATTGTTGGGTATGTCTTTATTAGCAGCGTGAGAACAGATTAATACAGTAAATGATGACTCAGTGGGGCTGCTTGAGTATAGTAATCTGAGTTTGTTGATGAAGTGTACAAGACTTTTGGATAGTTATCATATTAAAGTGTCTGCTACTGCTTTTACTGTAGTGGTTCTCAGAGTATGGTCCACAGAACTGACTTTCTCACTCCTTTGTGTTTTTTCTTGGTGCCTCTGAGACCTTCTGGCCTCTCAGGAAGGCCATCTTGATCCCACGGTGTTCCCTAACAGTCCAGATCCCATAGGTAGCCAATCTAATTAGCTTATCTAATAGTCACCACTCCCATTGTCCACAGCTCATCCAACCAAGCCATGGGGTTAGGGTCTTTGAAGGGGCCCAACAGACCCTTTTCCACCTGGGTTCTGATCCCAGTGAGAAATAAAATAGACTGAGGAAACAAAAATAGTACCTTCATCACCAAAGGAAAAAGTAGTTGGAGGATGCACCTTCTTGTGTGACCAACAGTGAGCTCCTTACTCTGAGCCCCAGAATTAGGCAGCTTTGTAAACCCAGTCACAGGCACCACTGGACGTTAGTGTACCTTCAACCCCAGGATGGAACCCAAGGAGCAGAGGATGACCTGGACTCACTCTGAGTGGCATATCCCTAAAAGGAAGGCCAGAGGAAGGGGCAGGTCTATCCATGCCAACTTTCTCCATTCGAGTATTCAGTCAGCTCCCTACACCATCACCAGTCCCAGATGGAGCCAGTGATAGGCAAAGAGAACAGGAGGGCTTACACTAATGACTGTCCCTCTGCATCGAAGGAAACATCCCCCAATGCACATCATCGGTCTTATCTGCCCCAGGAGTGGGCTGCCTTTGGTCGGGTGGCTGCCCCACTCTAGGCAGTGGTCATCCCTTCAGGAACAAGAGGCTGAAGTTGCTTCCCTGAGCAGCAGCTGTGGGTGTGGCCATTTTTATAAGGGGAGGTTTTAAAACTGGGCAGGTACCAGGACCGGCATATCCTGAGTGCTGCCTTATGATATCAGGACACCACTGTGTGGTCTCGGGTATCTTCTAAGTGAGTAGTCAGTTCATTTCTTCCTGCCTCAATTTCCACTTGAAAGTCATATTTGATGAGCCATCAAAAAGAGCGAGCGAGCACATAGATATCAGGAGGAGACATACAGGTGATTCAGTCTGTAGCATCTTGTAGAGGCTTAGTGTGTCCCGCTAAGACTCTTCCAGAGAGCGCCACCTTGAGGCTGTCCTGAGGCAGAACTACCTACGGGGAAAGACTTCATGAGAAATGTTTTAGATGAGGGAAGACAGCTTTCATCTCATGCCACCTTCTCTTTATTGGCAGTGGCTGCCTGAGCAGTGCTGTGCCAAGAAAGATTCTGAGGCTATATCCCAGCTCAGTGGAAAAAGAGTTCTATGATCTTTCCAACCACACATGTGGGAAGGGGTGGAGGGAGTGGAAATTCGAGCCAATATTTGCCATTGTCGATTCAAAGAGACCATAGGTGGGCTTTTTCTCTCCTAGAAGTATAGCTTCCCACCACTATATCAAGAGTCGGAAGTAGGGACTGCAAGCTTGGAAACACCAGATGAAGATGATTCTTGTCTTCACCTGGCCCTTTAGCACAAGGCCAGAAATTTGGATTGTATAGAGCAAAGGTCTGCAAACTTTTTCTGTAAAGAGCAGGATTTTAGGCTTTGTGACTGTATATTCCCTATTGTGATTACTCAGCTCTGCCATTGTAGTGTAGAAACAGCAATAGACGATAGGTAGAGGAATGGACGTGGCTGTGCCACAGTAAATCTTTTTTTACTGAAAACAGATAGTGGAACAGATTTGGCCCATGAGCTATAGCTTGCAGATCCCTGGTGTAGAGAAGAGGCCAGGAGCAAGACCTAAAATTCTGGAAAATCTTCATGTTGTCTGTGTCGAAATCTCCCTCTCCCCTAAGCTCTGAAATGTCTCATGAGAGTCAAGTGAGAATTTGGCAGGCAATATTAAGCTCTTAGAATCTGACTTCCTCCCAAGGAAAATATTAGCAATGAGGTCCACTCAGTCATTTCCCCACATAAGGACAGGATCACACTCAGTGACGCAGTGATGAGGGTGATTCTGTCTCAGGCAGTAATGGTGTACCACAGTCAGCATTTTCGACAAAAGTCTCACACTGTTAAAACTACCTTTGAAAATTTCTTAAATCATCCATAAATTAGAGTATGCATGCCTTGAAAGCTAGGAGGAAGATTCAAGGGAAGCATGAAAGGTAAATTCACATGCAGATGTCTGGGTGTATAAAACACCCCTTCTTTAAAAGAATTGTCTTATCCTTAGCAGATGATGGCGGGTAAGCACAGAAGTGTAAGGTGTTCTTGCTTGCCAGAGGGTTCATTCCATTCTAGTTTAATATTAAGGCTCCTTTCACTTTGGTTAAGTATCTATGTTGCTTTTTTTAAGGGTTAACATAATTGAAAGCATAAGCAACTAGCATAAGCTCTCAGTGAATATGTTAAACTTGATCCTAAGCCTTGCTTGCATAATCATAGCACATACACACCATTCTTTGAAACTGTGTAGAGAAGAACCTAGCCATTGGCTTCCTGCTACTGGAGCTGGGGGCTCCTTCTGTGATGGTCCGAATAACTATCACATTCCCACCCCAAGTGTTGATTTCTTCTTACTGTGTGAGAAGAAATCATCGAGGAAATTAGGTGTGGGTACAACACAGCCACACAGAATATCTTATGTCATCTTTAATCTTCATAAAATGTTAGGGGTGCGAAGCATTTAGTTAAGATACTCATTCAAGGAGAAATATAAAGCCTCAAAGCTGCAATAACTTCCCCAGGTTGTTCAGCTACTTGGGAACAGAACCGGGTTTAAAATCTCAGCTTCTTCCTCTGCAAAATGGGAATAAAAATAGGGCAACTCTCTAAGGTTGTAAGGAGCCGATGAGTTTTTAAATAATTTGCAATAGTCCTTGGCTCAGTAAATGTTAGCTATCCTTACTATCATCTAAACCCTTGTCGGTATCTCGACTGAGGCCACATGGATGGCTAATGATGTTGGCTGCCAAGCGTGGTGCTAGGTATTTGGCACATATCATCTCAAACAAGTAAGAGCTGCTGACATAGCAGAAGTTTTCCCTCTGATTCTCAATGAATTATTCTGTTTCTGACATAAAATAACAAGGCAAAAGAGACATGAGAAGTTATCTAAATTTATAGGTCACCAAGAAAATGGACCTCCTCTATCTGATTGCCACTTGAAAGGAGACTAAGGGAGGAAGAGCAAGGGTACAGGAGCAGTGGACATTTGAGGAGGAATTTGCTGCTTTAGAGAATTTGGCTTATTTCCACTGAATTCCCCTCTCCCAGTGGGGGGAAAAGACTCAGTTATTTCCAGCAGAGGGGCTGAAATACTTCAGGCTTTTGAGGCCATACTGTCTGCACCACAGCGACTGACCCCTCCCATTGCAAAGCACAAGCAGCCACTGATGATCTCTAAGCAAATCTGTTTGGCTGTGTTCCACGAAAAAGTTATTTATGGATGCTGGAATTTGAATTTCATGTAATTTTCATGTATCATAAAATGTTCCTGTGATTTTTTTCCTCCCAGCTATTTAAAAATGTAAACCCTATTCTTAACTTGCAGGTGATACAAAAAGAGGCAGCTGACTGGCTTTTGCCCAAAAGCTAGAACTTGCCAGCCCTGACTCGGAGCACTAGACCAAGAATCAGACCTGTCAGGGTTAACTGGTTGTTTGATCCAAGCAAATTGTCTGACATCTCGGGGCCTCATTTTCCTCTAGTGAAAATGAGAGACTTATCCTAAAGGATGCCTAGAATTCCTTCTAGCACTTAAAGGCCAGCTGCGTGGTTATGTGGCTTTGCACTCAGATGAACCTGGGTTCAAGTCCTGGCTCAGCCTCTGACTTGCTGGGGATGTCAGGCCAGTTCCTAAGCCTCCCAGTGTTTTAGTTGCCTCCCCTGTAAAATGGGGATTAAAATGGTGTCGACTGTAGGATTGCTCTGAGGATTAAGTTTCAAGATACTTGTGAACCTCTTAACTCATGTATCCAACAAACATTTGTTGCACCTAATATGTACTCCGTGAGTGCTAACTGCTGTATTCTTTTTTAAAAAACTGAATTCCTATTAAAATAATAATTTTTAAATTACAGTTTCTACGTATTTCCAGACTGGAAAATGATTTCACAGCCTTATGATAAAAGGCAGGAGGCCTTTGCACCTTGCCAACAAAATCCTGTACCATGTGCCCACTACCTTTATTTTCTCTTGTGTGTAATAAAAGCGAAGAAGAAATTTTGATAAATTAACCTTGCATCTTTGTTTACAGCTCTCTTACTCCACCCAGTGGCAGAAAGTCACTGGTAACATGCTGAGGAGGTCACAAGTTTTTAACATTTTAATAATTATTATTTATAATATCCCCTAGTAGTAGAGCAAGATTCCATTTTAAATTCATTCTCCTTTGATTTTCCATTTTTAAGGGCTGCAGTGAGTAGATAACCATTTAACTGAATGGCTCTCAACAAGCAGATATTAAGAAGTGCCTGAGGTTCCAGCAGCATGAGTTGATCAGTTATCTGTACAGGTGGTTATTAAAAGTGTTGTCCTGAAGGCTCATTAAAAAGCAATGCAGCATTTAATAAATATTAGAACATGTCAGTAGCACCATTTAAATGTGGGAAGGAGATCAATTTCCTTTGTAATTCTGTGCACAGGCATAAACACTCTCTTTAGAACACTTAATTCCATGTCAGAGTTTAAAGCAGCTATGATAATTTCTATTTAGAAGTAAAGGCAGAGAGAGGGTTGGGGAATAGATGTCAGACACTTGGTGAGTTAAGAAGAAACTAACCTTAAATACTCAAATAATATCATTTTACAAAAAAAGAACGCACAAACTTGTGATCATTTCCAAGCCTTCCTCTAATTCTTTTCTTCCTTTTCTTTTTCAATGACCTGGTTCCACTGTCTGCTGTTTTATTTTTATTTTATTGTATTGCATTTATATTTATTTATTTATTTATTTTGAAAATAGAGACAGGGTCTCACTCTGTTGCCCAGGCTGGAGTGCAGTGGTGCAGTCACAGCTCACTGCAGCCTCGACCTCCTGGGCTCAAACGATCCTCTGACCTCAGCCTCCTGAGTAACTGGGACTACAGGCCACCATGCCCAGCTGGTTTCCTTTTAACCGCTCTTCTCTGAGTGTCCCCATCTCCCCTTCCAGTTGTTCCCTCAACAGGAAGGAGGAAGCAGCTGGTTATTAACTACCGGGGCAGGGTCAGTGGGCAGTAGAGCCATGCCTTCAAGAAGAAACCAGGTTGAATGCTGCAAAGACTTGGTGCCAGCATCAGGGTACAGGCTGGTGTAGAAGGCATGTGGTAAACTCACTTTTTTCCTTTACTTTCTCTTACTCGCTACCTGTCTCTTTATTTTCATATGTCTGTTCCTTTTTGGGCTATTCCCCATGCTTCTGTCTCTTGTCTCTCTCTTCATTTGTCTCTCTCTGTCTCTCGTTCTCTCTCTCTCTCTCTCTCTCTTTCTTTCTACTCTCTCTGTCTCTCTCTACTCCCTTCCCCTTCTGTAACAAGTTTCTGCCTGGTCACAATAGCTCTACATATGACCCATTTCTCATCACAGATGAGCTTTGTATTTGAACATGAGAATCCCTTCAAACACTGCTTAGTTCTGAGCATGCCTAGTATATGCTTAATAATTAAGGCTGTAATTAAAGCATAACTGCAAGTGTAATTAAAATTCATTTTTGTGGATCCTAGAATTATGAAGCAATTAGGCATTTTCACGCGGCACTGAAGGAGCAGCTGGGAGGAGAGAAGGGCTCTGGTTTTCTGGGAAGCTGCTCCCTCCCCTTTCTTCCCCTGGCCCTGTCCACCAGTGTTAGCCTCGAGCAAGGCCTCACTTGTCTGGGGCACCCGGAACTGCTACAGGTTGGGAGGAGTAGTAACAGCTTGGAGTCCTCACTTAGGGCAGTGAGCACAGCCAGCTCTTCCTGGGCCCTTCCTAGCGAAAGGAGCCACTCCCAAAACCCCTGGGGAATCCTGAGAGGACCCCCAAAAAATCCCTCCTGATTGCACCTTGAGCAGTTTGGGGTATCTATTTAGGAAAGGGTTGTTAGGACAGCAGGGAGATCTGTCAAAAAGTACCCACCCACTCCTTGTCAAGCACACTGTGTGTGGGAACCCATCTGGAGTTACCCCATCAGTCAGCATGTACTGCTAGCTAACAGATATTGGGAGGTATCTGGTGAGCAAGCCTGACAAAGGAAAGTGGGTGTTTGGAGGGGACGAGGGAAACATCGGTGAGCCATCCCAATAAGTCTTCATCCATGGTAAGATTTTAGAAATACAAGGTACTCCAGAAGTTCATTGTACCAGCCCCTGCTTTAGTTGGGGCATGGGGAGTTGGTGATAAGAAAGACATCCCTAAAGAAATGCCGTTTAACAGATGCCTTGTGAATGAATGGTGTCAGCTCAGCAGAGAGAGGTATCAGCCCAACAGAGCTCTGGGTGGAGAGCCCAGCAAGGGCAGTGGCCCAGCACATCTGGGTGCTCATGAATTTCCAAATCATTTCTTTTCCCTTGGGAATACTGGTGCTAAGTTGGGTGCTAAAGAGGATATTAATTAAGGAACTAAATTATTTAGATTACTTGGTTGCAAGGAAGCAGAACTCATTAAAGTTATCTCAAAAAGTTAAGAAGATCAAGAGCTCATTTCATCCATAAACATGCAAAGGAACTCAGGTGAAACTGAATAAGAAGTTCCCTGAATAGGCGGGAACCGTGATAAAAACTAGTCTCCAGAAAGAGCAGGATCTGAGATGGAGGAAGACATCAGGAGCACCACTCCTGCACCTATCTGGAGGTCTTGGAGCTATGTTGAGATTGGAAGGTGCTCAAAAAAAGAAAGGAAGAGGGAGAAGAGCCTAGTCCATGTCTCTGCAGGAGGAGATAGAAATTTACACATGGGGCATGGTGGCTCATGCCTCTAATCCCAGACTTTGGGAGGCTGAGGTGGGTGGATCACTTGAGGTCAGGAGTTTAAGATCAGCCTGGCCAACATGGTGAGACCCTATCTCTACTAGAAATACAAAAATTGGCTGGGAGAGGTGGCCACTGCCTCTAATCTCAGCTACTCAGGAGGCTGAGGCAGGAGAATTGCTTGAACCAGGGAGTTGAAGGTTGCAGTGAGCCGAGATCACGCCACTGCACTCCAGCCTGGGTGACAGAGCAAGACTCTGTCTAAAACAAAATTTACACATGTAACTGTCATTTACCTTCTGGTCCAAAGACTGATTTGCTCCTGTGTCCATCAGGGCTTTTGCTTCACACTCTGTCATTACTCCATGAAAGCCGTGCTTATTGATTAATGTCTAAATTCCTTAGCCTGGTATCTAACACCTGCCACAGTCAAATGAATCAAAATGCACACAGGTTGTATTAATGAAATAATAAATTTTTACATCTGCATTACTTATCTATCAGTGCTTAACAAATTACCCCAAAATTTAGCAGCTTAACAAAAAGAACAGTTATTATCTCACAGTTTCTGTGGTCAGGAATCTGGGTGTGGCTTAGGTGGATCCTCTCACTCAGGGTCTCTCACAATGCTGCAATCACAGTGTCAGCCGGGCTGCAGACATCTCAAGGCTTGACTAAGGAAGAATTTGCTTCCAAGATCACTCGTATGGTTGTTGGCCAGATGTACTTCCTCCTTGGCTATTAGACCCAGAGCCTCAGTTTCTCATCAGCCGTTGGCCAGAGGTTACCCTCAGTTCCTTGCCAGGTGAGTCTCTCCAGAGGGCAGCTCAGAGCAGGGTAGTTTGTTTCATCAGAGTGAACAAAGAGTCAAAGGGAGCAAGACTGAAGCTACAGGCTTTTGTAACCTAGTCTCAGAAGTGACATTCCATCACTTTTGCCATGTTCTTATCTGTTAGAAGCAAGGCTCTGCGTCCAGATCATACTCAAGGGGGATAGATTCTACAAAGATGTGACTACCAGGAGGCAGGAGTGATTGATCTTTGAAAGCCATTTTAGAAGCTGCCTTCCACAGCATTTACAAAGTCATATGTTAGTCAAAATAATGCTAGCTCCTTCTATAACAACAGAAGAATGCAGAAATTTCAGAGTCTTAACATTATAGAAGGGTCTTTCTCATTCCCATAAGGTCTAAGAGGGTGAGTGGGTAGGATGCTTGGCTCCACAGAGTTATTAAAGTATCCAGGCTGGAGGGGTCATTGCCATCTTCAAAAAGTGACTTGGCTGGGCGCAAGGCTCATGCCTTTCATCCCAGCACTTTGGGAGGCCAAGGCAGATGGATTTCTTGAGCTTAGGAGTTCAGGACCAGCCTGGGCAAAGTGGAAAAACCCCATCTCTACAAAAAATAGCTGGGCGTGGTGGTGCGTGCCTTTAGTTTCAGCTACTTAGGAGGCTGAGGTGGGAGGATCACTTGGACCCCGGAGGTTGAGGCTGCAGTGAGCTGAGATCGCACCACTGCACTCCATCTTGCGTGACAGAGCAAGAGCCTGTCTCAAAAACAAAAAACAAGACAAAACACAACCAAAACCAAAAAGGTGACTTCCAGGGCTGCCCCAACTAGGAACACTCCAGAAAGCACACGGGGAAAACAGAGTATGAAGAGTCCCTTTGGAGATTGTCATGGCCATGTGACATTCCTTTGGCCAGAACTCAGTCACATGTCCCCTTCGAGATGCAAGGGGGCCTGGGAAATGTAGTTTCTGGCTGGGCAGCTGCTTTCCAGCAATAGCACTCCACTGCAGAAGAGGTGCAGGAGTCTGTGGTGGAGAACCAGCCAGGCCTGCCACAGATACTGCACCATTTACAAAAAATGCTTTTACACTCATTATTTCATTTGCTTCTCATCACAATCTGTACCATCAGCTCTACTGTCCTCATTTTACAAGCAGAGAAGCAGACTAGCATATCTTTACAACATGCAGGGTTTATAATTACAGAGAACAGTTCAAGTCCCATCTCTGCCACTATGGAAAAGTGACTATGGAAAAGTTATTTAACTTCTCTGTGCCTCAGTTGCCTTATCTGTAAAATAGGAACAATATAGGACTACTCATAGTTTTTTGTAAAGATTTCATATGCTGTGTGTAAATTACTTAGCACTGTGCCTGGCATAGATAAACACTTAATGATATTAGTTCTGGGGAACATTATGAGGATGATAGTGCTCTGTATGGAGACAAAAGTTAAGGCTCAAAGAAGTTAAATGATTTACCCAAAACTACATAACAAGTACATGGCAGAGCCACGATGGGGATTTTAGGTAGCCACTTCCCACATTTTATGCTGTCACTTTCCAGAGAGGCCTTTCACCAGCTTCCTCTGTAAATACAGGAGTAGGTGAGCCTTAAGCTGAAGAAGCAGTGCCAAGCGTTCGTCTTCACTGCTGCTTGGGTAGACCCAGGGTCCCAGGAGAATCAGTGCTGCATCATCTTTTCAATCCACCAGTTCCTATTTAACCCAGCATTTGTCTCTTTATACGAAACGTGCTGACCCAGTGCCTCTTTTTATTTACACTCTTTGTGGTAAGGCAAGTTCTCCAAGGCCTATATTTCAAGGTCTTTGTTTATAAATAGGCTCTGTCTTGCCAACTAGATAAAAGGACAGGAAATGATATAGCGTGAGATATTTCATTAGACACTTAAATTCTATTGCATTTCTCCTACATTTCTCCTAAAGGAGTTGTTCACTCTAATAGGGCAGAAAAGCAGTTCTCATGTTAAATAGTCCCCAGGCACACCTTTGAATGAGATGACTTGGCCAGAAGATACTCCAGGTCCACCAGGAACAGTCAAGAGATTGCCATCAGAGGCTGCATTGCCCATTTTGAAGGGCTCAGCCCATTTCATTTTACAGAGTGAGGGGAAGGCAGAAATGGACATGCTGGATGCTGCCAGAGTCTCCACAGCAATGGATTTGTGGGCACAGCTAGGCAGATTCTCAGAACTTCCTTTCTCAAATCAGGTCATAGCCCAAACCCATGATGACGTCCGAGAGGGCTTTAAGACAGGTGACTTCTGGTATGGGCCAAAACCACATTAGATCCACATGGCTGCGATTATCAGCAGACATCTCAGCTTCCATCAGTAAAACATGTTCATTTCCCTCTTGCGAGCCCTTGCTTTCATCTTCATTTCTAGCTGGACCACAGCGTGAGATAAATTTCATCACATGATCTTTTCTGTCAGCAACCTTGATCAGAACCTATATTTAATTCATTTCCTAGTGAAAAGCTGTAGACAGGTGAGTCTTGTGTATCCTCATGCAAACTTCATAAGGCACCACCTCTAGTTTCATTCAGTGATTGTTCCCTGTTCTCCTTCTAGGAACCAACGTCCAAGAGGCCCAGAAGATACTCAGCAACAGCGGACTTCCCATTACTTCAGCCGTTGACCTGGAGGATGCAGCCAAGAAGGCTGTGGCCAGTGTGGCCAAGAAGTGATGTCTTTGTCCTGATCCGATGGAGAAAGAAAGCCTTTTTTCCATAAAAAGGGATGATTCATCATTGTGAAAGAAATGGTTATCTCATTGGGGAAGAAAAGGTGGGGGAGAAGGCAAGAATCACTGAAAAATCTTAAATCTCTGTTTTCTGGAATAAGAGATCTAGACAGCCTAAATCTGATTTTAGTCTTTATAAAAATAATGTCTTGAGTTCTCATACTTTTCTGTCACTGCAAGCCTGCTCAGTAGGCAGTGTTTTGCAGACTTTGGGGAGCGGTCTATGTGGCCAAATATTGTGTGTATAGGCAGACTTTGAAATCAGGTCCTGCTTCATTTACAAGAATTTTGGTGGGCATCTAATCCTACATAATGCAAAAGAAAAACAGACCATTTAAAAACTCAGACACGATTATATTTAATATATTAATTACTAAAAAGGCACAAGATTACACTCAAGACATTAGCTACTAAAAAGGCACTGCTAAGACATTCAAGCAAATAGCTATTACACACTGCAGCAGATTTTACAGGTTTCTAATTCCAACATATGTTTGAAAAATCCATGAGTGTTCCAAAATATATTTAATAATGGAAGGTCTGCATTAATATACCATCCATGTGTTTTTACCATTTGCCTTAATATTGAATATACTGTTTACCTCACTCTAAAAAGAAAACCAGAAGCCTTATTTGTGATTTTGGAGTGGAAGCTTCCATTTTTGTGTCAAAAATGAATCCTGATTCTTATGGAAATCTCTGTTATTAAGTCATTTCAAGATGAGACAACACTGAAGATCAGATTGTATTGGGTATCAGTATCTTCTCTCCTCATTTATCTCTTACTCCTCATCCTCCCAGAATCTATCCGTTTATGATAGAAAGATGGGAACCTTATTTGAATGTGGGTTTTTTTCCATGATTGTCCAATTTTGTTGTGGGAAAGGATTTGCATAAAGTTTTTGTTTAAATTTTGGTAGATTTTTATCTATACAAATTTAAATAAAATTATGTTTTGTAAGCTGAAACATTTGTGTGTATTTCTCATTTTAGTCAATTTTATTCCTCAAACAATTTTTTTTCTACAAAGACACTAGCCTTAGTGTCTTAGGTATGTCTCTAAAATTTGATAATTTGGGTCATTCCAGGATTATTCCAGCTTCACTCAACTTTATCAGATACCCATTTCTGTGTTAGGAGATTGTTGAATGCATAAAAGTTATACACAAACCAGAATCCCAGGAATGTATCTCAGATGTCTGACAGTTTAAACTGTGATGTCAGTCTGTGTAACGCAAAGGGAGATACCAGTATAAACTCCTTCCATTTAGCAAGGCTCAATTGCCACCATTAATTTTCCTTTCAATATATAAATATGTAGCAGACCAAACATTTTTGTTTTTTTACCAGCTTACATTGTTCTTATAAATTTCATGTGTGGACCAAAGTATAAAAGTCATTATTGTTTAGAGCCATGTTTGCCATGGAGAAATAAACTATTTGATAGATCAGTCTTACATCTTTTCTTAATGCCTATGCAATGAATGAAAAATATTAACGTCTTCTTAGGTGTGTTTTGGTTTTTGATAGCTTAATCACTAGTTGGTGTAGTAAAAAACAAAAACCTATATTACGTCAACTAGACATTTTTAAATGTTTTGATCTCTGAAGAGGACTATGAATCACTATGTTGAATCGCAATCATTGATGTTTCCAGTCAATCCAATTTGGAGGAGGGGATAAAGCAATTAAATCATTTATGTGATTATTTCATAAAAGGGTTAATAACAAGCAAATAGCCTTTTATTTTCAAATAAGCTCAAAGCCATCAGAGCTTGTTCTTTTTGCATCCTTAGCGTAGCTTGTCTCTATTAGTTTTATTCTCAGGCAGGCCATTTTTACAGGTGAATAATGGCTGCTGGCCATTACATGTGAGGTTCTCAAACGTAGGATCCTCAGAAGAGAAAGAGAGAGGGAGGAGAGGGAAAGAGAAAATAAATGAGCAAATAAGTGAAAGAAAGAGTAATATTGGGAGGAAGGAGAGAGGAAGGAAAGAAGCTTCTCTCGGTAACTCTAAGACGCCTCCCAAAATTGAGTCTTTATGACTCCAGTGATCAATTTCAGGTCAGTAACCTATTTCTGAACCAGGCCCTGGTTCATTTGCAAGAATTTTTGTGGTCTTCTGTATAATAAATATATTACAGGCCATAAAAAACTCAGACTAGTTTACATTTAACGTATTAACTACCTGATATGGTTTGGCTGTGTCCCCACCCAAAATCTCATCTTGAATTGTAATCAATGTTTTTTATTGTTTTGGCTTTGAGCTTATTTGAAAATAAAAGGCTATGTACTTGTTATTAACCCTTTTATGAAATAATCACATAAATGATTTACTTGCTTTATCCCCTCCTCCAAGAATGAGATTACAATTCTTCTACATTTTATTTTCATATCTCTTCCTCTCAGTTTTCTCTCTGAGGAAAAAAAATGTCATGAAGAATTATATTGTTTTTTAAGTGCAAAACCTTGATAAAAATGAGAAGGAAGATTATTTTTTCACACTACTAAAGTAAATATTTGAATGTCTGATTGTGATCTTTTGTAGGATAAACTATGTTCAAAAATAAAATAAGTGAGAAAATATATATCATAGTGGGGAAAAAACAACGTGGGGAAGTGAAAAGGATATGTCCTTTCATATCTTTATAGATCTGGAATTGGCAACTAAGACCCAAGGGCCTATTTTAGTAAATTAAGTTTTATTGTCACAGACACACCCATTTGTGTGCCTGTTGTCTGTGGCTACTTTCATGTTACACAGCAGAGTTGAGTAGTTGTGATAGAAACCTTATGACCCTAAAATGTTTCCTCTTTGACCCTTTACATAAAAGGTTTGCCAACCCCAGCTCTAGATAAATAAATAAAATACAACATTGCCCCCAAAATGACAGCAACAGAATATTGTTTTCAAACCTGGAACAGGTAGATTTAGGCATTAAAGTGAAACAGAAATGGAAAAGTAGGGAATATGATCTTTGATCTTTCCATTTTAAACCCTGTGAGAGCTACAAAAAGTCTACAAAAAGCCACTTGCCAATGAAAACCAATTCAGGTTTGTTAGTTTGTGTCTTTCCATCACCACAAGAACTGTCTGCAGTAACTCCTGCACTTTTGAACATATGCTCTTCTTAACTGCTTACAGGTGCATTGGAATAATACCAAATCATGGCTATGAATATTAAACTACCAAAGGGCTGCACCCATCAACTAACTCATCCTCGAAGTGATCCTTGCTAGTGATTATGTCATGTATTGTTTAGTCTTGGGGTCCTGGGAATATAAAGAGAAAGCAAGGAAAAAAAAGTAACTTCAGTGTACCTGATCCCCACCACATTACTGCAAAGGCAGTATCCATTTTACCGGTGAGGAAATTGTGACAAAGTGAGATAAAGTTTCTCCTCTCAAGTTTCATAGTTAATGGCAAAGATTTTGGCTTCTGGACTTTGGGTTCTTGTTTAATTCTATCATTTCTTCTGTTGTCCAATAGAACTTTCTGTATGATGGCAATGGTAAATATCAGTGCTGTCCAACATATAGTTATCCATCACATGTGACTATTGAGCATCCTGGGAACTGAATTTTAAAGTCTAATGCTAATTGATAATCACATGTTGCTAGTGGCTGCCATATTAGACAGTATAGCTCTCTGGTCTAAATCTCCTGGGTATTAGGATGCATTACTTTCACTTCAGAGAGGCTCACACTGATTAATTGCTTTCTGTGTGCCAGGAACTTTACCTATGCTATCCTAATTAATCCTCTTTAGCAACTCTATGAATCTATCATTGTTGTTTTACTGGTGAGAACATTGTAACTCAGAGAATTTAGGCAACATGACCAAGAGCACAAAACTAGCATGTGGCTAGTCAGGATTGAAACTGGGTTTTCTGAGTCAAAAGCTGCTGGTCTTTGTTTTGTACCTGTGGGGACCCAAATTCACAAAGGTTGTGCCACTTATGATCGTTTGAAAGAATGTTGGAGGCAAAGACATTTACCAAGCTGGGTTCTTGAATGTATTGCTTGCCCTGTGTATCTCATACTTTGGGAAGCAAGGTTTAGAAGCAGAAAGATCACCATAAGCAACTGGCAGGTCATATGAACTACAGTGTGAATTGCACCTCCTGGACTTGCATAAGGCAAGGGCCATTCTCTAGGGATCTAATTCCAAGTGCCTTCTCTTTAACAGTGCCTTCCCAACATCTATAACCATGACCATCCAAAAGACAAAAGGCAGAGGGGCAGAAGAGATAAAGCCTGGAGGCAGTTTTATCATATTAGGAGAAAATTTAGTTTGCAGCCTTTACCCTTCTTCTGGAGAAGTTTAGGTCCAGCAGTCTTATCTCATATTTTCATATTCTAAGTAGGCCAGGAGCAATTCCTAGGCACCTTATGCCAAATTTCACAAATCCAGAATTAATTAAATTGTATATGCCAGCTATGGGATATATATAATTGTGAGGTTTTTGTTGTTGTTTTTGTTGTTGTTCTTGTTCCTTCCTTGTGTTTGCAGAGGCAGCAAAATAGAGGCATGTTTATTGGGAGCTCTCCTAATTCCTTTCCTAGCTAGGGAAGAAAAAAAATGAAAGTAAGCCATGATGTAGTAGTCATTAACACATCTGTTTTCAAACATCAGACAATGGGAGAGACTAGAAGATTTGAAGATTCTATTTGGAGGTTTTTTTTTCAATTACCTTTTAATGTTGAACATTAATGTGCTTTAAATCCTCATAACTAGTTGCCCTGAGCAAAACAAATAATTTTTGAAGGACCTTGTATTAAAAAGCACAAACGACATCACAATGATAAATCGTTTTAAATAAATAAATAGCCTTGTATTAGGAATCACATACAGTAGTCCTCCCTTATCCATGGTTTCACATTTCAGTTTTAGTCACCTGTGGTCAACTACAGTCAGAAAATGGATTAGTATGGTACAATAAAATGTTTTGAGAGAGACCATATTCATATAACTTTTATTACAGCACATTGTTATAATTGTTCAATTTTATTCTTGTTTGTCTCTTACTGTGCCTCATTTATAAATTAAACCTTTTCATAAGTATATATGTCTAGGAAAAGACATGCTATGTGTAGGGCTTGGTACTATATGTGGTTTTAGGCATTCGTTTGGGAGTCTTGGATGCCCTGCAGGTAAGGGGGGATTCCTGCACATTAATAAAAGTATTGGTTGGGTTTTATTTATCACTTTTCATGTATATGATCTCATGAATACAAACAGGTGACCTTGCCAATTGGTACTAACTTTTTGTGTGTTTATGAAAAGAACAGTAGTAGCCTTGCTCCCTGGATTCCAATAAAAAAATCTATTAATTTTTCAAAAGAATTTTGGACCTCTAGTTAAAAGGTCATTGTTTCCCAACTAGATGACTATCTTGAAACATTTACATTGTTGTTCTTTATTAAACATATTTTTTAATGATCCTATGTTTTAAATAATTTCTTCCAAGATTGCTTCGTTTCAAGAGAACTTTTAAACATTCAGTTAAATGAGAACCCTTTAAATTTCTGTTAATTGTTTCAAATGTTACATAATTTGTGTGGACACATTGACAGTTGTAAACTTTCAGAATATTGCATGTGAATTTCAAACAAATTGTAAAATATTTGCACACATTGAAATTCATTAAACTATGTTTTCTCATACTTTTATGTTTTTAAAAAATCTACTTGTATTAAAAATAAAAGTATTAATAATCAAGGTTGACAAAAATGTAAGAAAACAGATACTCTTCATTAATTTAGTGTTTACTATATAATCAGTATAATGTTTCCAGAGGTCAGTTTTTTAGTGCAAATTAACAGCCTTGAAAATGCTCATAGTGCTACTTCTGTGGGGTATGGAAATGACTTCTCGGGGGAACAGTTGAAACAGGAAAACAGAATGCCTGGGCTGATCTGTGTGACAGAAACAATTGTTGAAATCTCTGTACTGAAAGCCAGAGAGCGCCTTTTCTTCCCACCATCCAGGGCTAATAAATGGCAACAGCATACACCTCCAACTAGGTAGATGCTTAGCAAAATCACAGAGGAGACAGCATGGTGCAGGTCTTCCGAACAAGACTGCACACAGGCCCAGCTGAACAGCTCCCATCCACCCTCTCCTACCCTACCCACTACACACAACACATTTCCACCAATGACACACAGCCTCAGGAAAGGATTGCATATGTGCTTCCCAGCTTTCAGAGAGGTAGACAACTGATCTCAGATAAGCAGATCAGGGAGAATTAGGACACAATATATCAGAACAAAGAGAAGGCAGACAGAGCTGCTGTGTTCATCATGACCAAGAAAACAAGAAACAGAAACAGCATGGCATCAGTGCTATTCAGTAAAGGAAAGAGGGATCAGCCAATGGCAGAAAAATGAAGGCACCACCCTTAATAGACCAATAATCCCTTTTGGCAAAACATATAACTAAAGAAAAACATTTTTTAAATCCCTAAACAACTTATTAGTGTAATACTTAATAAAACTATTAATTCAGTTAATAAACAAAAAGTGATAAAATACACAAAAACAGAAAAAGAAGAAAAGGAAAGTAAGAAAACCAATGGAGAAGGAGGAAAACAATATTCAAGAACTAACAAATAAATCACAAAAAGTAATGAATCCTAAATATATTGCAATGCACAGGAGAGCCCCCACCCCCAGTGAAGAGTTTTCTACCCAAAATGTCATTAATATCAAGGTTGAGAAATCCTAGTTTAACTACATTTACTAATTTACCATAATAAATGTGGGTTATGGATTCATTAAAGGAAAATGCCCACCAGGCATGGTGGCTCACACCTGTAATCCCAGCACTTGAGGAGGCTGAAGGGGGCAGATCACCTGAGGTTAGGAATTTGAGACCAGCTGGGTCAACATGGTGACACCCCTCCTCTACTAAAAATACAAAAATTGGCTGGATGTGGTGGCAGGCACCTGTAATCCCAGCTACTTGGGAGGCTGAGGCAGGAGAATCACTTGAACCCAGGAGGTGGAGATTGCGCCATTGCACTCCAACCTGGGTAACAAAAGTGAAACTCCATCTCAAAATAATAATAATAATAATAAATAAAATGCAGATACCAGAAAAAATGGAAACATATAAAATGATGGATTGTATGATTCACCATGAATGCAGAGGGGGAAATAAAGAAATTAAAGGAACTAGGAGACAATAATACCTAGGACAAGGACAATCCAACACAAGGATAATTGGTGTGCTTAAAGTAGAAAATACCAGCAACTAAAAATGAAAGTTATTCTAAAGATATAATAGAATAAAAGTTTATTGAAATGAATGTGAAATTTTGCCAAAAGACTGAAAAGAAACACTGTATTTTAGGAAATATCAATAAGTTGATACTTTAAAGACAGGTTTTCAACTTTAAGAATAAAGAAAGAATCCTTTGGGTGCCTTGACTAAACATGCAGATGAGCAAATGCAGAGAAGAAGAAATTTTACTAAACTCATATTTCTCAGCCATTTTTAAAAACAAAAGACAGTGCAACAAATCTGCAAAAATTTTAGGGGAAGAAAGTATTTCCCAAGAATATCATACCCAACCAAACGCACAGTTTTATCAAACATTGGGAATAACTTCAATATCTAAAAGTAGTAAATGGAATAAATAATATTGTATATAAACAGTGGAATATTATGTAGCCATTTAAAAAATGAAGAAATAAATGTATACTTTTTTGTGAAAGAATGTTCATAATATATGCTGCAAAAGAGAAGTAATAATGCTAATTTTAAATATGAGTTTATATATATTCCATATATAGAATATCTTATAGCTAGATGCATGGATGCATCTCTATATAGATAGAGAAAATTGACCATAAGAATATAAACTAAAATATAAGTGTGGAAGAAAAATGGGTGCCTTTGTTTTTTTTTCATAAATTAGTGGCTCTCAACTAAGGACAATGTTGCTCTCCCTGGGAAAACTTCACAATGTCTAGAGACACTTCTCTTTATTAAAACTGGGAACACTCTTCACTTCTAGTAGGTAGAGACCAAGGATGCTACTGAACATTCAATAACACAGGGACTGCCCTCCACAGCAAAGAATTATTCAACCCAAAGTGTCAATAGTGCCAAGGTTGAGAAACTCTGATTTAATTATATGTATTAATTTACTATAGTAAATATGGGTCATTGGTATAATAAAGATAAAAATTACCAAAAGAAAAAGCACTGCATAAAGTTGAGAGAAGAGTACACTTAATAGATAAATGTATTAAACTTCAAAAGATGCAAATTCATTTACACATTTCTCTGAGATTTTGAATTTACAAATGTTCTATTGTGAAAACTTATGTAAGTTATACTGTTCTTTTAATAATATTCTTTTTGGGGAGATAAATATTAAACAACAAAAAAATATGGTAAATACAAACCCAAGTAAGTTTGTTTTAAAGCTTTTCAAATAACATTTAAAAATCCCACTCACTTTGCATTTTAGTATCTCAGAATGAACGCTCATTTTAGTTCTAGATCTTTAATTGGAATAATATAATTTGTTGCTGGTTTTCAAAGAGCATGTATTTCGTGGATATGCCACCCAGTTTTGTTCAACATATAGAACTTAACTTTTTCTATAATATGAGTTGTAATTATTGATGACGTTTTTCATGTTGTTGTAAGTCTCCTTAACTTTGAAGTGCAGTGTCTAAAATTCTAGTATTTGAAAGTATGCCACATTTTGTTCCAGTAATGAATATCAAACAGTATGTTGATCTATACTGAGGTGTTTCATGGGGGTGAAGCTAGCTATTTAGAAAGAGGCATTGTGTAAGGACCATCAGCACCTCAGAAACATGGCTGGTTAAAGGCAACATGTCAGAACTTTGCCTCCTGAGTATACAAAAAAGCATGTCCCAGGCAGCTAACAGTTCTTCCCTAATTGTAACAGATTGCTAGAGGGGGCTACATTCTGCTCAACGTTGTCATCCTATGAGCTCTCAGGTTGCAAATATGGCTGGTGAGCTTCAGGTTCTTCTGAGTCATTTCATCCTTGGAAGCCAAACCTCTTCAGGACCACTGTCGCAGAATACACCATTTTAAAATAGAGCTTGGAAAATGTAGCTGATTAAGTTGAATTCAAATGTTTCTCTAACATCTGCTCTTCCCTGGCACCATGGCAGCTGCAGGGATAACACGGATTAAAGAGACAATATCCTCCTCTACTCAAGGAATGTAATCCAGACATGCTTAGAACTACTCACTTGAACTGGACAGGACTTGGAGAAGTGATGCAACTTTCCAGTCTTCTTTTCTTTTCTTTTTTTTTTTTTTTTTTTTTTTTGAGACGGAGTCTCGCTCTGTCACCCAGGCTGGAGTGCGGTGGCGTGATCTCTGCTCACTGCAAGCTCCGCCTCCCGGGTTTACGCCACTCTCCTGCCTCAGTCTCCGGAGTAGCTGGGACTACAGGCGCCCACCACCTCGCCCGGCTAATTTTTTGTATTTTTAGTAGAGAGGGGGTTTCACCGTGTTAGCCAGGATGGTCTTGATCTCCTGACCTCGTGATCTGCCCTCCTCAGCCTCCCAAAGTGCTGGCATTACAATCGTAAGCCACCACACCCGGCCAAGTTTCTAGTTTTCTAGTGTTTCCACACTAGAAAAACTTAAGATTTTTTCCCATAGATGATGATCATACCACGTGTTCATGTATATGTTAGTGGGAGGGATTTTATGTCTTTAGGGGTAGGTTTTAGACATTGAAAAGATCTTTCAGAGGTTTAAATGTGAATAATTGATTAAGTTACAAATTTTAAAGCCAACTTTCTGAATTTGTAGATCTTCTCATTCTATTTATAAATCTATCCAATTTTGAAAAGTCACCTTTAAGGGGATTGATTCATGTTTTCAAGCAGTGAAACTCCTTTAAACACACAAACTGCCTGTACAAATTTAATCTATTTCATTTCATTTTTGTTTTCAATTTTATGCTAGGCCATTCCAAGCATTTAAGAAATTCTCACAAATTTAACTAAAGTTTTAAAATAGTCAAGAAATTCTTAAGTTCTCTTAAATATGCTGATATTGCCTGCATACTCAGTAAGATTTCAACTTAAAATTGCCAATTTCTAATCATGTGCTTAGTCACACATGTTAGATTGTATGGAAACAGGACACTGACCTGTTAAATATTTCTTACATGTGGAAAATGCATAAAATATCAAATGCACAAAAATATTGAACAATGGAGTGTCTTAAACATTTCTATACTTAATTTGAATCTTCCTGGGCTAACTGAAGTCATAATAGTCGATCTGGCTAGACACTGTCTAACACTGATACTGTAGCATCACTGATGGTCTCTGAGTCCTTTTCATAGGTAAAAACAACAACTTTATAACCTGAACAAAGTGATTATCTGGTGGCTTTCATAGCCTACATAATCATACTCAGACTTATTCTTGAAAATCTTGAGTTTCGTTCAGCTTCTTGATTCTAAAGGTGTATGTCTTTAGCCAAATTTGGTAAATTTTCAGCTATTATATCTTCAAGTATGTTTCCAGCCCCACTTTCTTCCTCCTCTCAATCCAGGAGTTCGGTGACATAAATATTAGCTCTTCTGTTATAATCCCACAGGTCCCTGAGGTTGTTTTCACTTTTTCTGTCTGTTTTCTGTGCGTTGTTCAAATTGGGTAATTTCTATCATTCTATCTTTCAGTTCACAGATTCTTTTCTCTATGCTCTCCATTTTGCTGTTCAGCTCATCCATTTTTTGTTTTTTTATTTTGGTTGCTGTATTTTTCAGTTCTAAACTTTCCATTTGGTTCTTTATATCCTGTTTCTTTGCTGAAACTTTCTCTTTTGTTCCTATTTCAAGTGTGTTCATAACTGTTCAGTGCCAACATTTTTATGATGGTTGCTTTAAACTGTCTGTTAGATGATTCTGCCATTCCTGTCATCTCCATGTTGGCATCTATGGACCACCTTTTTTTTTCATTCAGTTTGAATCTTCCTAGTATGAAGCATGCCATTTGATTGAAACTTGAACATTGTGGATGTTACGTTCTGAGACTTTGGATCGTGTTTAAATCTGTTCGAGCCAGCTTCCTCTAACACTACTCCCGCAGAGGAGGAAGGAGATACCTCACTGCTGCCATGTTGGGTGGACAACTAAGTGGCCTTGGTTCACACCTGAAGGGAGGCTCCTTATCACTCCTGGGTGGGTGGACACTCTAACTTCTCATTACACCTCCACTGACTGAATCCCCCAGGCTGGGAGAGCGAGGAATGCCTAGTGCTGCACTCCCCCATGTCCCTACTAGCACCGCAGAAGAGAGTTATGGCCTCTTTAGTTGGGAGTGGTGGTGGAAGCCCTGCCTCTCTGTTAGGCCTCCTCTGACACCACAACAGTGAGTAGTTGGGGGGATACCTCTTTACTGCTGAGTAGGGGTGGAAAGCCAGGCTCCCCATGTGTTCTCCACTGACCCCATGTAGGAGGTAGGGAGTCTTGTTACTGTCTTGAAGAGATAAACAAACGAACTCTCTACTCAGCCTTTCTGATACCAGAGAGGATTGGGTTCCTCCTTATAGCCTGGTGAGGGTAGAAGTCAGAGCGCCCCACTCAGCCTTCATGGGCTTCAGTAGGACTGGGGTCACAGGTTGCTTCTGTGGTGTCCCACTGAAGTAGAGTGTGTATAGAAGGGTCCTGCCTTGTTAGGCTGCTCCTTCCTGGTCCTTTGGCTAGAGACAACAGGCTTTTGTTGGGGGTTTCCTTAGCTGTGCCCATTGGCATTTCTCCAGTTTCTTCAGTTCTAAGTCTGGGGATATATGAGGCAAAATGAAAACCCAGGGAACTCACCACTGTGTTGTGTCTTGTTTCCTTAGATCCCTAGGAGATCTGATTTTCTTCACTTTTCAAAGCCATCTTATATTTGATGTAGAATGTCCAGAAATTTTAGTTTACATGTGGGGAGGAGAAAATGAAAGTGTATCTGCTCCATCTTCCCAGAAATAGAAGTCTCCCTTCTCAGACTTTTGAACAGAGCTCATTTACGGGGGGTGAGGGTGGGGGAAGGGGGAGGAAGTGCCATTGTTCTCTATTTGATCTGTTTGCTGAGTTACCCTTTTTTAAAACCGCATTTTTTCAAAAACTGCAGTCATGCTTTCTGTTTAAAATGTAAAGACTGTAAAATTGTAAAAGATGAAATAAAAATCTCTCATAACTTTGCTACTACTGTTCACATCTTGGTATGCTTCCTTTCACTGATTTTTCAATGCCGAGATAGAGAGATGGATAGGTTTGTTTTATTATTTAAGATTGCACTGTGTGTAGCCTTATATCATTTTTCTTTTAAAACTGTATGACGGTAGTTTCTTTTGCTGTGCAGAAGCTCTTTAGTTTAATGAGATCCCATTTGTCAATTTTGGCTTTTGCTGCCGTTGCTTTTGGTGTTTTAGACATGAAGTCTTTGCCCATGCCTATGTCCTGAATGGTACTACCTAGGTTTTCCTCTAGGATTTTTATGGTATTAGGTCTAACATTTAAGTCTCTAATCCATCTTGAATTAATTTTCGTATAAGGAGTAAGGAAAGGATCCAGTTTCAGCTTTCTACTTATGGCTAGCCAATTTTCCCAGCACCATTTATTAAATAGGGAATCCTTTCCCCATTTCTTGTTTCTCTCAGGTTTGTCAAAGATCAGATGGCTGTAGATGTGTGGTATTATTTCTGAGGACTCTGTTCTGTTCCATTGGTCTATATCTCTGTTTTGGTACCAGTACCATGCTGTTTTGGTTACTGTAGCCTTGTAGTATAGTTTGAAGTCAGGTAGCGTGATGCCTCCAGCTTTGTTCTTTTGACTTAGGATTGTCTTGGAGATGCGGGCTCTTTTTTGGTTCCATATGAACTTTAAAGCAGTTTTTTCCAATTCTGTGAAGAAACTCATTGGTAGCTTGATGGGGATGGCATTGAATCTATAAATTACCTTGGGCAGTATGGCCATTTTCACGATATTGATTCTTCCTATCCATGAGTATGGTATGTTCTTCCATTTGTTTGTGTCCTCTTTTATTTCACTGAGCAGTGGTTTGTAGTTCTCCTTGAAGAGGTCCTTTACATCCCTTGTAAGTTGGGCAACCTACAGAATGGGAGAAAATTTTTGCAATCTACTCATCTGACAAAGGGCTAATATCCAGAACCTACAAAGAACTCAAACAAATTTACAAGAAAAAAACAAACAACCCCATCAAAAAGTGGACAAAGGATATGAACAGACATTTCTCAAAAGAAGACATTCATACAGCCAACAGACACATGAAAAAATGCTCATCATCACTGGCCATCAGAGAAATGCAAATCAAAACCACAATGAGATACCATCTCACACCAGTTAGAATGGCAATCATTAAAAAGTCAGGAAACAACAGATGCTGGAGAGGATGTGGAGAAATAGGAACGCTTTTACACCGTTGGTGGGATTGTAAACTAGTTCAACCATTATGGAAAACAGTATGGCGATTCCTCAAGGATCTAGAACTAGATGTACCATATGACCCAGCCATCCCATTACTGGGTATATACCCAAAGGATTATAAATTATGCTGCTATAAAGACACATGCACACGTATGTTTATTGCAGCACTATTCACAATAGCAAAGACTTGGAATCAACCCAAATGTCTATCAGTGACAGATTGGATTAAGAAAATGTGGCACATATACACCATGGAATACTATGCAGCCATAAAAAAGGATGAGTTTGTGTCCTTTGTAGGGACATGGATGCAGCTGGAAACCATCATTCTTAGCAAACTATCACAAGAACTGAAAACCAAACACCGCATGTTCTCACTCATAGGTGGGAACTGAACAATGAGATCACTTGGACTCAGGAAGGGGAACATCACACACCGGGGCCTATCATGGGGAGGGGGGAGGGGGGAGGGATTGCATTGGGAGTTATACCTGATGTAAATGACGAGTTGATGGGTGCAGCACACCAACATGGCACAAGTATACATATGTAACAAACCTGCACGTTATGCACATGTACCCTACAACTTAAAGTATAATAATAATAAATAAATTTTAAAAAATAAAAATAAAAAAAAATAAAACTGTATGACGGGCATTTTTCCAGCCACCATCACCTATTCTCTAATTATCTTCTGAAAGCAGAAACTCACAAATATAAGGGAGATGAAAATCCTGGCAGTCAGACATCAAATATGCTCTCTACTTGAATAGTGCTGTTAAGAAATGTATTATTGTGTAGTGGTACAATTATGATAATAAACATTTCCAGGAATGAATAAAACTTTGCTTTAATAATCATGGAGGTTCTAACCAACCTCTGAATTATCAGATGTCTATGAATTTCTGTACCCTTTGAGAAGAGTGAGCTATAATTTTTGTCTATCCGAAGATTTATACCAATGGATACTATTTCAAGGTTCTTTTGGCTATTTTATTTTTTGGTTGAGCAAGAAATGCTCAAATTTAATGCATGTCTTTATTTGGGTTTGGTGAGAAGTAGAACCTAAAATAGGAATTTTTCTGCAAGTGATTTATTGAGGTCAAGTTCTCAGGAGAAGCATAAAGCAGGATGAGGGCACAGATTAGTGCAGGGAAAGGAACCTGGCAAAGATGTGATTGTAGAAGTCGAGCCTAGGCCCGATCTCACGGGGAGCTCTAGGGCATAAATTTCACCATGGAGGTCATCTGATTCAGAGGCAAGCAGGCTGGACTATTCCATACCTACATCTATGAGTCACTGATTACAGGCTTCCTCTGGGGGAGAAGGCTTGTTTGTGTACCTCTCAGGCATCTTTGAATGAGGCAGCTCCAGTCACTCAAGGCATACTTCTGGAGAAGGCTACAAATGTAACTCAACAGTCATCACCCACAAAAGGTGGAGGATACAACTTATATCCTCATTCAATAAAAATTGGTGCCTGTCACTACATTAGGTAGCCTGTGCCTAATACACTACATTATCTGCTTCAACAGGATACAATGGAGATGCAGATAACAGTTGCATCCTCTAAAGTCATGGACTTTGCAATCTCATGGGGGAGACCAGCTTAACTATCACAAAAAATTAGAGTATCATTCATTAACAGAGACATCAGTAAAAAGTTCTCTACTATAAAGTAACACAAATACATGAGAATATATTGCAATTGTAAAGAAAGCTGACTTACTCTGGGTTGGAAGGAAAAGCTTGCCTAAGGAAGCTACTTTTGAGCTAAGAACTGATGAATAAATGTATTTCAGCTAAGGAGTTGGCCAAAGTAAGGGGCCAGGGGAGAAGCATAAGAGACAGCTCCAGGCAGAGGGAGAACAGCATGTGCAAGGATCCTGTCCTGGGGTACATGAAAAGTTCTCTTGAATAGATAAGTCTAATGTTGCTGGAGTGAGTGTGGAGAGCAACGGGAAAGTGTTGGAAAGTATATCAGATTGAAAGCCACAAGAATGCTGTATAACAAATCATCTCAAAACTCAGTGGTTTGTAACCAGAAGCATCTATTTTGCTTATGAGTCTGTGACAGTGATTTAGGGTAAGCACAACTGGGCAGTTATTCTTGTTGGTTTGGCTTATTCACATGTCTGGGAACCAGCTGGCTGATGGTTGATCTAGGTTGCTGTTGGCTGGGACATCTGGGCAGCTTGGCTCTGTTCTGTATGTCTCATCCTTCAGCAGCCTAGCCAGGGCATGTTCCCCTCACCATCCCAGAGGAGCAAGAGCAAAACTAAATATATGCAACCACTTTCTAGACATCTGTTAGTATCACAACCACTAAAATCCTGTTAGCCAAAGCAAGTCACATGGCCAAACTCAAAATCAAGATACCCCAAATATACTCTACCTCTTTGTAGGAATTGCTTAAAACCCCATGGCAAAAAAAGAAAAAAGAAAAAAAGCATAGATACAAGAAAGGATGAAGAATTGGGCCGTTAATGCTATCAATCTAATAATAGAGAAGTGGGCAGGGGCCAGGCCATTTTAGACCTTGTAGGCTATACCACAGTTGCCAAGGCTCACACAACGGCCCATTTTCAAGTCCAGGGTAAAAATCTGCCTTGTCTATCTCCTGAGCCCTGCCCTAGAAAACAACCCTTCCCACCAGTAGCATCAGTTTCCTTTTTTAACTACAGGCTGCAGTTGTATTCCACATAACCCACATCTTAAGACATCTGTAAGTGCTGTGTTCATGATTCACAGTTTCTATTTCCCTTCTCATGCTGCTAGACTTTGTATTTAATGTACATTTTGCATTCCTGTGAGAAACTCAATGTGATTTATACTCCATGCATTAACTAAGCTGTCAACTACTCCTTTGAGATAGTTACACATCACAATAGATGGTGAACTCTATAATAGAAAAGTATAATTACCATTTATAGGTGTAGCCCAAAAAGGAACCAAAAGACTCTTGAGTGATATTGTTTTTTTCTGGCATCTCAGAACCAACCTAAGATTGAACAATCGGACCCAAGAGTCCTGACTTCTGGTCTAGTCTCTATTATAGTCACTCTATTATCTGTTTTATAAGAAAATATTGTGCATGGTTGCTATTTCTATCTGGACAGAAGAACATTTACTTGTTTCATCTGCCTTGTCCAAATGTCAGCAATCTGAGAAGACGATGACCTTGTTTTCCTAATAAATGAGGGAGAGACAAGGATAAAAGTTCAGTCCTCAAAGCATATTCCTCCAGTGGGAGAAGAACCAGTAACACGATGTTTCCATCAAGGAATAGGAGTAACAGGATCTTATAGATACCATATGGTTGTTGTGCATCTAAACATATTGCAAGAAAAAAAATCATTACAAGAATCTCACTCCAATTTCAGGTACTTTTGTGGAAAAAAAGAAAGTTATATGCACATAAAGCAAGAAAGAGGAAACTCAAATGGGAATATAACCGGTATCCAAGAGAATGTCACCCACCAAAATCTGAGTAAGTGTGCTATCAGCTTTTTTTTAATTTTTTTATTATTATACTTTAAGTTCTAGGGTACATGTGCATAACGTGCAGGTTTGTTACATATGTATACTTGTGCCATGTTGGTGTGCTGCACCTGCTTTTTTTTATGTTAAAGATTTACTTTGGGAGGGCGGAGCAAGATGGCCGAATAGGAACAGCTCCAGTCTCCAGCTCCCAGTGCGAGTGACACAGAAGACAGGTGATTTCTGCATTATCAACTGAGGTACTGGGTTCATCTCACTGGGGAATGCCAGACAATCGGTGCTGGTCAGCTGTTGCAGCCCGACCAGCGACAGCTGAAGCAGGGCGAGGCATCGCCTCACCTGGGAAGCGCAAGGGGGAAGGGAATCCCTTTTCCTAGCCAGGGGAACTGAGACACACAACACCTGGAAAATCGGGTAACTCCCACCCCAATACTGCGCTTTAAGCAAACGGGCACACCAGGAGATTATATCCCACACCTGGCCGGGAGGGTCCCACGCCCATGGAGCCTCCCTCATTGCTAGCACAGCAGTCTGCGATCTAACTGCAAGGCAGCAGCCAGGCTAGGGGAGGGGCACCCACCATTGCTGAGGCTTAAGTAGGTAAACAAAGCCCTGGGAAGATCGAACTGGGTGGAGCTCACAGCAGTTCAAGGACGCCTGCCAGTCTCTGTAGACTCCACCTCTGGGGACAGGGCACAGCTAAACAACAACAACAAAAAAAAAAAGCAGCAGAAACCTCTGCAGACGCAAGCAACTCTGTCTGACAGCTTTGAAGAGAGCGGTGGATCTCCCAACACGGAGGTTGAGATCTGAGAATGGACAGACTGCCTGCTCAGGTGGGTCCCTGACCCCTGAGTAGCCTAACTGGGAGATATCCTCCACTAGGGGCAGACCGACACCCCACACCTCACACGGTGGAGTACACCCCTGAGAGGAAGCTTCCACAGCAAGAATCAGACAGGTACACTCGCTGATCAGCAGTATTCTATCTTCTGCAGCCTCTGCTGCTGACACCCAGGCAAGCAGGGTCTGGAGTGGACCTCAAGCGATCTCCAACAGACCTACAGCTGAGGGTCCTGACTGTTAGAAGGAAAACTAACAAAGAGGAAGGACACCCACACCAAAACCCCATCAGTACATCACCATCATCAAAAACCAGAGGCAGATAAAACCACAAAGATGGGGAAAAAGCAGGGCAGAAAAGTGGAAATTCAAAAAATAAGAGCGCATCGCCCCGTCCAAAGGAATGCAGCTCATCGCCAGCAACGGATCAAAGCTGGACGGAGAATGACTTTGACGAGATGAGAGAAGAAGGCTTCAGTCCATCAAACTTCTCAGAGCTAAAGGAGGAATTACGTACCCAGTGCAAAGAAACTAAAAATCTTGAAAAAAGAGCGGAAGAATTGATAACCAGAATAATTAATGCAGAGAAGGCCATAAACGAACGGGCAGAGATGAAAACCATGACACGAGAAATACATGACAAATGCACAAGCTTCAGTAACCGACTCGATCAACTGGAAGAAAGAGTATCAGCGATTGAGGATCAAATGAATGAAATGAAGCGAGAAGAGAAATCTAAAGACAAAAGAAGAAAAAGAAATGAACAAAGCCTGCAAGAAGTATGGGATTATGTAAAAAGACCAAATCTACGTCTGATTGGGGTGCCTGAAAGTGAGGGAGAAAATGGAACCAAGTTGGAAAACACTCTTCAGGATATCATCCAGGAGAACTTCCCCAACCTAGTAGGGCAGGCCAACATTCAAATTCAGGAAACACAGAGAACGCCACAAAGATACTCCTCAAGAAGAGCAACTCCAAGACACATAATTGCCAGATTCACCAAAGTTGAAATGAAGGAAAAAATCTTAAGGGCAGCCAGAGAGAAAGGTCAGGTTACCCGCAAAGGGAAGCCCATCAGACTAACAGCAGATCTCTTGGCAGAAACTCTACGAGACAGAAGAGAGTGGGGGCCAATATTCAGCATTCTTAAAGAAAAGAATTTTCAACCCAGAATTTCATATCCAACCAAACTAAGTTTCATCAGTGAAGGAGAAATAAAATCCTTTACAGACAAGCAAATGCTTAGAGATTTTGTCACCACCAGGCCTGCCTTACAAGAGGCCCTGAAGGAAGCACTAAACATGGAAAGGAACAACCGGTACCAGCCATTGCAAAAACATGCCAAAATGTAAAGACCATTGAGGCTAGGAAGAAACTGCATCAACTAACGAGCAAAATAACCAGTTAATATCATAATGGCAGGATCAAGTTCACACATAACAATCTTAACCTTAAATGTAAATGGACTAAATGGGCCAATTAAAAGACACAGACTGGCAAACTAGATAAAGAGTCAAGACCCATCAGTCTGCTCTATTCAGGAGACCCATCTCACATGCAGAGATACACATAGACTCAAAATAAAGGGATGGAGGAAGATCTACCAAGCAAATGGAGAACAAAAAAAGCAGGGGTTGCAATACTAGTCTCTGATAAAACAGACTTTAAACCATCAAAGATCAAAAGAGACAAAGAAGGCCATTACATAATGGTAAAGGGATCAATTCAACAGGAAGAGATAACTATCCTAAATATATATGCACCCAATACAGGAGCACCCAGATTCATAAAGCAAGCCCTTAGAGACTTACAAAGAGACTTAGACTCCCATACAATAATAATGGGAGACTTCAACACCCCACTGTCAACATTAGACAGATCAACGAGACAGAAAGTTAACAAGGATATCCAGGAATTGAACTCATCTCTGCAGCAAGCAGACCTAATAGACATCTACAGAACTCTCCACCCAAATCAACAGAATATACATTCTTCTCAGCACCACATCGCACTTACTCCAAAATTGACCACATAATTGGAAGTAAAGCACTCCTCAGCAAATGTACAAGAACAGAAATTATAACAAACTGTCTCTCAGACCACAGTGCAATCAAACTAGAACTCAGGACTAAGAAACTCAATCAAAACCACTCAACTACATGGAAACTGAATAACCTGCTCCTGAATGACTACTGGGTACACAACGAAATGAAGGCAGAAATAAAGATGTTCTTTGAAACCAATGAGAACAAAGATACAACATATCAGAATCTCTGGGACACATTTAAAGCAGTGTGTAGAGGGAAATTTATAGCACTAAATGCCCACAAGAGAAAGCTGGAAAGATCTAAAATTGACACTCTAACATCACAATTAAAAGAACTAGAGAAGCAAGAGCAAACACATTCAAAAGCTAGCAGAAGGCAAGAAATAACTAAGATCAGAGCAGAACTGAAGGAGATAGAGACACAAAAAACTCTCCAAAAAATCAATGAATCCAGGAGTTGGTTTTTTGAAAAGATCAACAAAATTGATAGACCGCTAGCAAGACTAATAAAGAAGAAAAGAGAAGAATCAAATAGACGCAATAAAAAATGATAAAGGGGATATCACCACCGACCCCACAGAAATACAAACTACTATCAGAGAATACTATAAACACCTCTACGCAAATAAACTAGAAAATCTAGAAGAAATGGATAATTTCCTGGACACTTACACTCTCCCAAGACTAAACCAAGAAGAAGCAGAATCCCTGAATAGACCAATAGCAGGCTCTGAAATTGAGGCAATAATTAATAGCTTACCAACGAAAAAAAGTCCAGGACCAGATGGATTCACAGCTGAATTCTACCAGAGGTACAAGGAGGAGCTGGTACCATTCCTTCTGAAACTACTCCAATCAATAGAAAAAGAGGGAATCCTCCCTAACTCATTTTATGAGGCCAACATCATCCTGACACCAAAGCCTGGCAGAGACACAACAAAAAAAGAGAATTTTAGACCAATATCCCTGATGAACATCGATGCAAAAATCCTCAATAAAATACTGGCAAACCGGATCCAGCAGCACATCAAAAAGCTTATCCACCATGATCAAGTGGGCTTCATCCCTGGGATGCAAGGCTGGTTCAACATTCGCAAATCAATAAACGTAATCCAGCATATAAACAGAACCAAAGACAAAAACCACAAGATTATCTCAATAGATGCAGAAAAGGCCTTTGACAAAATTCAACAGCCCTTCATGCTAAAAACTCTCAGTAAATTTGGTATTGATGGAACGTATCTCAAAATCATAAGAGCTATTTATGACAAACCCACAGCCAATATCATACTGAATGGACAAAAACTGGAAAAATTCCCTTTGAAAACTGGCACAAGACAGGGATGCCCTCTCTCACCACTCCTATTCAACATAGTGTTGGAAGTTCTGGCTAGGGCAATCAGGCAAGAGAAAGAAATAAAGGGTATTCAGTTAGGAAAAGAAGAAATCAAATTGTCCCTCTTTGCAGACGACATGATTGTTTATTTAGAAAACCGCATTGTCTCAGCCCAAAATCTCCTTAAGCTGACAAGAAACTTCAGTAAAGTCTCAGGATACAAAATTAATGTGCAAAAATCACAAGCATTCTTATACACCAGTAACAGACAAACAGAGAGCCAAATCAGGAATGAACTTCCATTCACTATTGCTTCAAAGAGAATAAAATACCTAGGAATCCAACTTACAAGGGATGTAAAGGACCTCTTCAAGGAGAACTACAAACCACTGCTCAGTGAAATAAAAGAGGACATAAACAAATGGAAGAACATACCATGCTCATGGATAGGAAGAATCAATATCGTGAAAATGGCCATACTGCCCAAGGTAATTTATAGATTCAATGCCATCCCCATCAAGCTACCAATGAGTTTCTTCACAGAATTGGAAAAAACTGCTTTAAAGTTCATACGGAACCAAAAAAGACCCCGCATTGCCAAGACAATCCTAAGCCAAAAGAACAAAGCTGGAGGCATCACGCTACCTGACTTCAAACTATACTACAAGGCTACAGTAACCAAAACAGCATGGTACTGGTACGAAAACAGAGATATAGACCAATGGAACAGAACAGAGTCCTCAGAAATAATACCACACATCTACAGCCATCTGATCTTTGATAAACCTGAGAAAAACAAAAACTGGGGAAAGGATTCCCTATTTAATAAATGGTGCTGGGAAAATTGGCTAACCATAAGTAGAAGGCTGAAACTGGATCCTTTCCTTACTCCTTATACGAAAATTAATTCAAGATGGATTAGAGACTTAAATGTTAGACCTAATACCATAAAAACCCTAGAAAAAAACCTAAGTAATACCATTCAGGACATAGGCATGGGCAAGGACTTCATGTCTAAAACACCAAAAGCAATGGCAACAAAAGCCAAAATTGACAAATGGGATCTAATTAAACTAAAGAGCTTCTGCACAGCAAAAGAAACTACCATCAGAGTGAACAGGCAACCTACAGAATGGGAGAAAATTTTTGCAATCTACTCATCAGACAAAGGGCTAATATCCAGAACCTACAAAGAACTCAAACAAATTTACAAGAAAAAAACAACCCCATCAAAAAGTGGGCAAAGGATATGAACAGACATTTCTCAAAAGAGGACATTCATACAGCCAACAGACACATGAAAAAATGTTCATCATCACTGGCCATCAGAGAAATGCAAATCAAAACCACAATGAGATACTACCTCACACCAGTTAGAATGGCAATCATTAAAAAGTCAGGAAACAACAGGTGCTGGAGAGGATGTGGAGAAATAGGAACACTTTTACACTGTTGGTGGGATTGTAAACTAGTTCAACCATTATGGAAAACAGTATGGCGATTCCTCAAGGATCTAGAACTAGAAGTACCATATGACCCAGCCATCCCATTACTGGGGATATACCCAAAGGATTATAAATCATGCTGCTATAAAGACACATGCACACATATGTTTATTGCAGCACTATTCACAATAGCAAAGACTTGGAATCAACCCAAATGTCCATCAGTGACAGACTGGATTAAGAAAATGTGGCACATATACACCATGGAATACTATGCAGCCATAAAAAAGGATGAGTTTGTGTCCTTTGTAGCGACATGGATGCAGCTGGAAACCATCATTCTCAGCAAACTATCGCAAGAACAGAAAACCAAACACCACATGTTCTCACTCATAGGTGGGAACTGAACAATGAGATCACTTGGACTTGGGAAGGGGAACATCACACACTGGGGCCTATCACAGGGGCGGGGGTAGGAGGGATTGCATTGGGAGTTATACCTGATGTAAATGATGAGTTGATGGGTGCTGACGAGTTGATGGGTGCAGCACACTAACATGGCACAAGTATACATATGTAACAAACCTGCACATTATGCACATGTACCCTAGAACTTAAAGTATAATTAAAAAATTTAAAAAATAAAAAAAAAGATTTACTTTGCTAAGATACTTGCTGAAATTACTTTTCCAAATTAATGAATGTCATCACAAAATTATTTTTTTACATTTGGGTTCAGCTGCATGCTAATGTAACTGGAAAAATGGAAGAGCATGGCTTATAACTGTTCATTCACCAAAAATATTTTAGAATTGTGTCCAGATAGGTAATGT
The DNA here is from genome assembly GCF_003255815.1 of Theropithecus gelada. Lineage (NCBI taxonomy): Eukaryota > Metazoa > Chordata > Mammalia > Primates > Cercopithecidae > Theropithecus > Theropithecus gelada. Next base: position 72,787,349 of record NC_037669.1, read on the forward strand.
GTGCAAGAAGTGTACTTGTTTAATAAAGGCATTTGAAGAGTTATGAGGATGAAGGGTATGTATAATCGAGAACTATGTTCAGATTGCCATGAACTTTGGCTCCTTAAATGGGTGGGAAATGAGCCATTGGCCCTTTCCCTTTGGAGAGCTTCTGTCACATCACTTGTTAATCCTGCTTATTGTTCAGCACCTCCATCTGAGTTCAAAACGTTCTATATAACAGCCTCTCTTCATTCCTGACCCCTGTACCTATTAGCCATCCATGAGAGAAGGTCTGTCAGATTATTCCATTCCAGTGGAGGGGGGCGGAAAACTCTGCATCTCTATTTATAACCTATTTATAAAACAAAATTAAGAAACTGGTTCCAGAATGTTATATCCATTAGAATGTATTTGGCTCCAAGTCATAGAATATTCTTATAAGAGGTAATTAAACATAAATACTGTATTATCCCACATAACAGGAATCTGAAAATAGGGCGGTTCTGGAGTTGGTTCTTCAGGGTTTCAGCAATGTTCTTGTAAGCTTCTCTTATTCCCTTGGTTTCACCCTCATGATCCAATATGGTTGCCACACTACCAACCATCACATCTTCAGACAACGACATCCAAAATCTGTAGGGCAGTTTCTTGTCTTCTGATCTTTCCTGAAAGCAAATAATACTTTTCAAGAAGAGTTCTAGTAAAATTTCTCCTTTTTTCTGATTGTCTTTTTCACAAGAATTGACATCTTACCTCAATCACCAACAAGCAGAATGTAATTATGTTGATTCTCAGACTATTACGTTTTTAATATCTGTGGTGTATCTTTCTCCTTTTTTCTTGCTGTTATTGTTTATTTATGCCTATTATTCTTAAAAAATTAGTCTTGCTACAGCCTTTTCTGTTTCTCAGAGAACCAAGCTGTGGTCACGTTCATTCGCCCCAGTGTATTATCGTTTTCTATTTTATGTATTTCTTGATAATGTTTGTTATTTTTTCTTCTGATTATTTTGAGTTACTTTTTCTAAATTCTTTATCTAGATCTTTAGTTAAATACTTAACTCATTTATGTTTAGTCTTTCTTGATAATGAATAGATCCATTTAAACTTACTTGTAAATATTTTTATCTACATCTCACTAATTTTGCAGTTTCAGCTGTCTTTTCATTAGTGTTCTGTCCTAAATACTTTATAATTCTCTCACTGTTATTTTCCTTTGAATTATGTTATTTAGGAGTGAATGTTCTAGAGTTCTAAATGTAAGATCTTTTAGCTATCTTTTAATTTTTAATTTCTGATTTAATTTCATTATGGTGAGATAACATAGTCGCTATGATATTGAAACTTTGAGATGTGTTGACATTTCATTGTAATACAGTTAATTACTGTAAATGGCACCTTTGTATTTGAAGAGAACATAGAGGTACAAATTTTATTATATTGCATTACGTCAAACATGTTCATTCTGTTTTCAAATCTCTTCTATTATTATTAAGTTAATAGACGTAATAGAGTTGTGTTAAAAGTTCCCAGTTTCAATATGATTGTGTGTGTGTATGTGTGTGTGTGTGCGTAGAGAGAGAGAATGCTGTTAGATATGCATACATTAATGATTATTATATATTTTAGGAAGTTATTTTTGTATCATTAGTAGTATTCTTCTTTAACCCTGTAATAATTTGGATTTAGGTTCTATTTTATCTGATGTTATATTAGAACCCTAGATATTTGGGGATTACAATTTTACTGCCATATCTTTTTTAGTTCCTTTCTTCTAATCTTTCTGCATTTTGTTGTAGTTTTTAAAGAATCATATAGCTGGACTCTGTGCACTTTACCCATTTAAAAAATCTATATCTTTTAAAAAGTAAACTTAATTTCTTTGTTTGTTGTGATTATTGGTTTGTTTGTATTTCTTTCTACAATTTTTTGTTTCTTCTGTTTATCATTCATTTTTGTTTCTTATTGCTCCTTTTCAGTTGAAAAAGTTATACACATACAAATATACGGTGTTACTGGACTGTAAGCTGTTGCTGTAATGAGATAAGACTTGTGGGAACTTTGGGAGGGGTAAATACATGTTGCATCTGGGAGGAATAGAAATTATTGGGGATTCAGAGGACAGACTGTGTTTGGCAGATTCTAAGGTGGCCCCCTAAAATTCCCTCCTTCTTGTATAATCTTCCCTGGAGTGTGGGCAGGATTGGTGCATATGATGGAACAGCACTCTGGTGCTTAGGTTACATTGTACCGCCAAGGGGAAGGGATTTTGAAGATGCAGTTTAAGTCTCTAATCAGTTAACTTAATGAAGAGGTAGGATATCCTGGTTGGGCCTGATCTAATTATGGGAGCCCTTCAAATGAAGGTTTAGAGATCAGAAACAGGAGTCTGAGAGATTCTCCTGCTGACCTCAAAGAAACAGTCATTTTGTGAACTGCCTTTGGAGGGAGTGAGGTGACAACAACCTGGGAATATCTCCTGGGAGCTGAGAGCAGCGTCTCACCGACACTAGCAGGAATTCTGGGATTCCAGACGTAAAGCTGCAAGGACGCGAATTCTGCCAACAACCTTAGGAAGGTTGGAAGTAGATTTTTTCCTAATGGAGTCTTCAGTTGAGGACACAGCTGGGCCCACACTTTGATTGCAACCTGGTGAGACACTGAACAGAGAAGACCCAGCCAGCCTGTGCCCATACTCCTGACCCACAGATACTCTGAGATAATATATGTATTTTTTAAGCTGCGAAATTTGTGATAATTTGTTATACAGATGTAGAAAACAAATACAGAAAGCATATCTTGTATTGTTTACTTTTAGTGGCAACCCTTAATTTTTTTCACATACCTATTTAATTATAAATATTTTAAACAAATCTATTTTTAATCATTTCTATCCTCCTACTTATCACAATTTCATTAACCAAATTGCTCCCTTTCCCCATCTTGTTGTTTTTCTATAAACACAATGTTGTTTAACACACACCCAAAATAGTCAATACTTCATTAAATTTGCTGACATATTTCATCAGTTTCTTTACTCATCGTTATTTCTTTTCTCCCAAGTCTATGTGTCATAATCTATTACGTTCACGGTTTTACTCATTTTTGTCTTTAAATATCTTAAACATTTATTTTAGGCATCATCAGTTTCCTTTATAAAATAGATTTTTTTCAGGAATAAATTCTGCTGCAGATAAATCAGTATTTAATTTACTTTTGTTTATTGTTCTTGTTTTCTTTTCTCTCCTTCCTTCTTTTCCCTCCTCTTGCTCCCTCTTTCCATTGTCTACATTCAGCAACTGGACCCTGAGTCCTTTTAATGTCACCTTGAGGTTCCTCCTCCACTGGGATATCAGTATAAATCACTGTGAGTTTTTCACAGGAATGCAAAATGCACATTCAATAAAAGTCTAGCGGTATGGGAAGAGAAATAGAAACTGTGAATTATGAACACAGCACTTACAGGTGCCTTAAGATGGGAGTGAGTAGAAAACAACTGCAGCCTGTAGTTGAAAAAGGAAAATGATGCTGCCAATGGGATGGATAAGTTTCTCCCCAGATACTGGATCCCTGTCTTCTAGGAGTGAGCCTGACTCCAGTCGCCTCGCTTGTGTGCCTTTCCTTTGGTCCTTGTTGACACATAGAAGCCTAGCTCTTGGTAGCCACTGTCTGTTTCGGGAACAGAGTCCAACAGGCCTCCACTTTCAGCTCCTTTTATGACTTTGTATTTCTGTTCAGTTTTTGGTTCCAGATACATTTATCTTATTTTTTAGCCTCCACATATGTTACTACTTTTCTCTTTTAAGGTTCTGCCTACTTTTATTATTTGCTTAGAGGAGAGGATGTGCACCAGTGTTTGAATCTAAGGTGCCAATATCTTCCCCAGTAGTCTCCTAGACATTTTGTGTACATTATCTCATTTAATCCTCCTTGCTATTCTTTGAGCTAGGCATTATAATTACCACTTTACCATGAAGAAACTGAGGCTCAGTGATGTTAAGCAGCTTTCCTAAGATCACACAGAGATCGAAAACCCAGAATTAGAACCTGAATGTTTATGATTCCAGAGCATAAGATCCAGACTTCTGAATCTTATCAGGAAGGAGATATTGAAGAAACCAGTAAGAATAGAGTGAAAAACTGATAGAACAACATCCTGGGTCAGGTGCGGTGACTCACGCCTGTAATCTCAGCACTTTGGGAAGCCGAGGCGGGTGGATCACCTGAGGTCAGGAGTTCGAGACTAGCCTGGCCAACATGGCGAAACCCCGTCTCTACTAAAAATACAAAAATTAGCCAGGCATGGAGGCATGTGTCTGTAATCCCAGCTACCCAGGGGGCTGAGGCAGGAGAATCCCTGGAACCCGGGAGGCAAAGGAGGCAGAGGCTGCAGTGAGCCAAGATCGCGCCACTGTACTTCAACCTGGGTTACATAGCAAGACTCCATCTACAGAAAAAAAAAAAATCTTGGAGGATATGATGCAAAGTGTCCCAGCCTGGGCAATGTGGCAAAACCCCATCTTTACTAAAAATACAAAAAAATAGCTGGGTGTGGTGGTGAGCACCTGTGGTCCCAGCTGCTCGGGAGGCTGAGGTGGGAGGATCACTTGAGTCAGGAAGTCAAGGCTGCAGTGAGCCAACATTGCACCACGACACTCCAGCCTGGAGGACAGAGTAAGACCCTGTCTCAAATAAATAAATAAATAAATAAATAAAGTGTGGGACGAGGAGCCATGGCCTAAAGGAAAGATATGTCTTTTTTATAGACAGAAGAGGTAGAAGAGAGAGCAGGTAATAGTACAGAGATATCCTGAGGAAGAACAAACTTTGGCCAGGAAACAGGTCGATATGTAAGCTGTTAAATTAGAATTTGAGATCTTCTACTTAGACAGGGCAGGGCCAAGAATATGAGAGGTGATAAACAATCGCTGTGAGAGATTTGACAAGGAATCTTGAAAGAGAATTATTAATCTAGTTCAACTTGGTAAGTTAAAAGAATCTGAAAAAACCAATGTGGAAATTTGGACTCAGGAAACGTCATTTTTCTACTGTTCCTTCTCTCTAATGCTTCGGGCAAGTAGGTGGGGGCAGTTTTTGCCACGTTAAACACTATTACTGTGGTTTTATTTGTCTACATTGCAACCATTTTCAAGTAATTATATATTACATATCTACAATTATACATTTCCTTCTATCCTTGGTTTCCTATACTGCCTAATAATAATTGCCAGAGCTGGAGTGACTACATACCTTACTTTGACTTGGATGGCCTTAGTTCACATCTTTTGCCCCCGTGTAACTATTAATGGCACCCTCTGTTTATTCTCAAGTGTCCCAATATGTATGTCAAATTATACGGTCACCCTAATAATAACTAATTAATCATGTTTCTCTTCTAAAGCTGTACATGCCTAATCTTATTTCAAGTTTGCATCTACCCTATGAGGTAAATTATGTTACTGCCCCCATTATTCAATGTATTATTTCAGTCATTAAATATTTATTAATTAACTACCATATTCCAGGCAATGTGTTAAAAGCTGGTGATAAAATATGAGCTCAGTAGATAAGGTCCTTACCCTTATGTGGCTTGCAATTGAGTAGTAATAAAGAAACAGATCTGAGAAGTTGTTGCTTCATCAAGATCACATCGTTTGTGAGAACATAAGGTTTTAGCCCAGTTGAGAATGACATAAAAGCCTAAGTTTTAACCATGACTTCCTCTGTATTTCTAGTAATGATAAATATTTTTAGTTACACATTGTTGGATGATCTAGGTAGCTATATTAGCCATATAAATACTAAAAATACCAACATGTATCAAATTTTAACAGCTGATTAAAATATCTCATGTAATAATGTGTTATAGTAAAGATATTTGCTAGCAAATTTTTATTCAATATACATTACCATTTAATCTAATCATCGTTATATTAAAGATTAAGAAGGATTAAACCAAAAAGGTCCACATTAAAAAGACTGCATCTGGTATGATGACTACTGACCAAAGGCATTAAAGATCTTTCTACAGGACTTTTGTTAATATTGATTTTTTTTCTTCTCTAAAAACAAGTGCCTCTGATTTTCTATAGCAGAGAACATGCAAAGGTAGTCCTTTATGGTCTTGTCATTTTACAAAATTACCCATTTAAAAATGATAAAAATTGTAATATTCAGAATATCCATCAACAACTTAAAAATGTTGATTGGATTGAATACACAAACCATTAAAAAGTAAGACTGGCCCTTTGATAGAGGAAAATTTGTTTCTCAGTATTCATTAATTTTTAATCAGAAGAATGATGATAACATGATGGGGTTAATATGAATAGACAGTGTATTAATATCCCTTTCTAAGAAAGAATGGTGACTTTTTAAAGGAGGCCCGAATTAGGAAATTGGAAAGGTAAATGAGAACACTAGTCAATGATCCCCATATTCAGAAATCAACCAGTGGCGAAGTGTCATTTAATAGCCTCAAAAAAGCATTTTTTTAATGCTCTTCCAAGTAGATAACAAGGTACAGTTCATCTCAACTAAAGTAATTTTATGACATTGTGCTATTGTTTATTACATGGGCATTTTTTGCTGTTATGTTATTCTACCAATTGACTAAAATAAATAAATGGCTGGAAATGGTTCAAGCTTAAAAGTAGTGATAAAACAAGTAAAATTATTTACTTTTTATTATTTACTATAGCTTAAGATGAAATTGTAAGCATAAAGACTAAACCCAATCTATGTTTCCTGGCACATACAAAATTAGGTGTAAGTCAGCAAAACAGCAAAATTTGTCTATAAAGTATAATGATGAACATCTAAAAGTTGGATTTTATGGGATCTATAGATAACCCAATGCTCAGTGCATTATCAATTTTTAAAATTCAATAATGCTGTAAAATATTTATGTTTTTTATCTTCTTCAAATTTTAACTGGTAAACTAATTGTGTTTTCTCAGAATGGGAAATGCAAAATAGTTTCCGGTACAAAACTGATGAATTGTTTTGATGCGGACAGAGAAGGGAACAAAACAAAGGCATGCAGAGTTGCATCCTCATGGCAAAGGTAGCAGAATTAGCAACATATTTGGAAAGAAAGCCGAGTGACCCTTCAGCAAAGTTCCTTCATCAGATGATGCCGATGGTCACTATATAATGCAAGTGGCATCAGGGAGAAGAAACCACATTGTGTGAGTAGGCAGGTGCTTTGCAGCACGATTGGATACCATGTTAAGGTTAGCCTTTTCATGCTATAGCCAAGAGAGGGAAGGGCTTGATGAGTTTCTGTTTTATTTACTATTGAGCATCCATTCTGCAGATGAGATATTTTGCTTGATGGTCATTAAAAAGCTATAAGGTGGAATAGAAAACGTATGTTGTAATCAGTAGCAAAGATGCAGCAACTACATATGAAGCATTGAAGGATTTTGAATTAAAGTAGTTGTGCCTGATTATCAATCTAATATTACTATTTATAGAAAATAGTATGTCTCCAGATCTTGGTTTAATATGAAAGAAACAGTAAACAATACGAATATTAATGAATTATGGCTATTGATTTTAACTCTTTACAGAATACTGTAAAAAAGAATATGTAGCAGTTTCAAAACTCTACCCTTTCACACTCCTGTTATGGAACAAGATGCTTAAGTGAACCTTGAAGATGAAAGATGGGATTTAAAAATCACATTTCTTCATTACAATGATGATGCCAATAGAGACCTTTTCTATCATTTCAGATGGTTTGCTCAAGTGGCAGATTTTAGTGATTTATTCAGTCTTGAGTGCATGCACCTATCACTTCAAGGAAGCATTGTCATTATTTTTTTATTGTTGGAGATAAGACACCAGGGTTTTTTAAGAAGAACAAATTGTGGTACAAACACCTCAGTCTTTGCAAGTTGAATTCATTTCAAATGCTTGGTGTGTTTCCCTCACTCCCACTCAACTGTGAAAGAAATCATTGACATGTTTTTTGGTATGATTAAACACCCATCCAAAAACTGTAACAGCAAAAGAAAAACTACTTTCTACAGCTGAAGACAAGATTAGGATTCCATTCACTGTGATCCTTCAAGTTCCAACATTTGAGTGTAGTATGTGGTATGATTATTATCTTCAGTGTCAGATAATGAGCTGACATGGTTTTCATAATTTGGATGTACATTTGACCCAGATGTCATTGTGTACCTTACTTCATTTATGATATTAGTTTATATTATTAGTATATTACAAAACAATCTCTCTCATTAAATGTAATTATTATTACCACCAAATAATAAATACTGTTGCATTCTTACTATAATTTTCTATGTAAGGCAGTGCATATGTCTGAAAATCTGTTAATTGATATACAGATGCTATAATTTGAAAAATATTGGTCTAATTCTTAAGGGATAGAAGGAATTAAATTCTGTCCTATGAAAAGCAGACAAAAATAAAAATACAAGTGAAGCATTTTCAAACTAATATAAACAAATGGGAAATCTAGAGAAATACCTAAGTGTGTCAAGTGAACTAAGCTAATGTTTTAAAGAACCAAATTTCTTTCTTTTTTTTTAGATAGACTCTCACTCTATCACCAGGCTGGAGTGCAGTGGTGCTATCTCAGCTCACTGCAACCTCCTTCTCCCGAGTTCAAGGGATTCTCGTGCCTCAGCCACAGGAGTAGCTGGGATTACAGGTGTGTGCCACCATGCCCAGATAACTTTTGTATTTTTAGTGGAGATGGCGTTTCACCGTGTTAGCCAGGCTGGTCTTAAAGAATCAAGTTTCTAAATGGTCATTGCTATAGACCAAATGTTTGTGTCTCCCCAAAATTAAATTCTACAGCCTAAATCCCCAGTGTGATCGTATCTGAAGGCAGGACCTTTAGAAGTAATTAGGCCATGAGTGTGGAGCCCTCATGAATGCTGTTAGTGCCCTTATGAAGGAATATAGAGACTAGAGCTCCCACTCTCTCCACCAGGTGAGGCCACAACAAAAAGATGAACATTTGTAAACCAGGAAGTTGGCCTTCACCAAGGACCCAATCCTGCTGGCACCCTGATCTCAGACTTACAACCTTCAGAACTGTAAGGAATAAATGTTCGTTGTTTCAGTCACCCAGTCGATGGGATTCTGTTATAGCCCAAACTGACTGAGACAGTTATTTAATCAAGCGATTTTCAAATTTTTTGACCACCTTCCTCAGTAAGAAATACATTTATTTCATCAGTCCAACACACATAAACATACCTGTTAGTCATCTTTGGCCAGGTTATATTATGGTAACAAACAACTTAAAATCTCAGGGGTGTCAAAATAAAGGTTAATTCCTCATTATGTACATGCAGGCTGTTCATCAGTGGTGGCTCTGTTCTAGGCTGTAACTCTCTCTTCTAGTCTGTAGAAGGGCCACAACCCTGTTCTGTCATTCCAGAACTCTGCCTAAGGCAGCAGCCCTATCCTAAGATGTGCTTATGGCAAATGGAAAGAGTAAAGCACTGAGCAAACCTATATAATTGCTCTAAACACTACTGCTCAGGCTTGGTGTGTGTCGCATACTTACATTCCATTGACTCTAGTGAATCTTATGGCCCACTGCAAACATCAGTATGGTGAGGAAGCACACCACAGTCATGGGAACCCTGCAAGTGAGCTAGCAGCAGAGTAGGATGCCTGGCATAATTCTCCAACAAGGAAGGGCAGGTGGCGCGGGGAGTGAATAATTGTGGAAAATAATACGATCACATTCATATGTGTACATGAGTACAGAATGTACATAGTTAAACCAACATATCACAATATAGTAATTACCCTTACAATTTTTGAGGCATCATATTTCTTATTCTACTGTGTTTTACTTTTTTTTCAAAGTTGCAACCCACTAAACTGAATATTTGACCCTCTGATGGCATTTTGAAAAGCCCTGCTCTAATGGCCTACACAAGTTTTTGCAGTTTCTAGTGTCCCAGTGAGAAAGTGAATGGATCTTTGCTCATTGGTTTTCTTACCATTGAATGAGACAGGCCCATCTTTGATTCTGAATTTAAGGATGTTTATCAGTCTATTCTTGCACTGCTATAAAGAAATACTTGAGACTGGGTAACTTATAAAGAAAAGAGTGGCTCATGGTTATGCAGGCTGTACAGGAGGAATAGTAGCTTCTGCTTCTGGGGGGACCTCAGGAAGTTTCCAATTATGGTGGAAAAGGGGCGTGAGATGTCCCCTATGGTAGGAGCAGAAACAAGAGAGATGGGGGAGGTGCTACATACTGTATTTTTTAGTGCATAATCTGATTTTTTTTTAAATTTCTTCTACAAAAAAAAAAACAGGATCCATGTGCAGAACATGCAGGTTTGTTACACAGGTATACAGTGGTTTTCTGCATCTATTAACTATTAACCATGGTGGTTTTCTGCACCTATTAACCCATCCTCTAAGTTCCCTTCCCTCACTCCCCACCCCCCAACAGGCCCTGGTGTGTGTTGTTCCCCTCTCTGTGTACTACACACTTTCAAACAATCAGATCTCACAAGAATTCACTCACCATTGCAAGGACAGTACAAAATGGGATGGTGCTAAACCATGGGAACCCACCCCCATGAACCAGTCACCTCCCACCAGGCCCCACCTCCAACATTGGGGATTACAATTCAACATGAGATTTGAGTGGGCACACAGATCCAAACCATATCCGGGTGTGTGACTGATAGGGTAGAACACTAGAGTCAGAAGTTGAACAGTTTGGTTCTGACTCAGCCACTGGTTGGCTGTGTGATTCATTCACACTTTCTAAGCCTTTTTCCCATCTGTGAAAGGGGGATAATGACATTTGCCTATCCTACCTCAAGTGATAAATGAAACTTAAATGCTGCTTGGCACTGTTCTGAGCACTTTACATCTACTAACTTATTCAACCCACGTGTCAACCCAGTAGATATTAAGTGCTACTAATATCCTTGTTTTGCAGAAGAGGGAACTGAGACACAGAAAGGTTAGTGATTTATAAATGGTAGATTCAAGATGCAAAGCCATGCTGTCTGGTTTCACAGTCCATGTTCTCGAACATTATGCTATTTGGCCACTACCATGGAGATATTTGAAGTGTGTGAAACCACCACCTTTAAAATTGTGCATTATCATTATGCTTGTTATTCATTCTCTGGGAAACTAATGGGCTGTTTTTTATTTTTCAGTGTGTTCCTAGTGAAACTTGCACATCCACTAACAGTGAAATTGGCCACAGTTCTGATGGGCAGATGGCTTGGTCCCAAGTCAGAGACCCATAACAGATGTAGCTTCCTATTTTGTTTCAGCATATCCCTTGGTTGGTTGAATCTCTCTCTCCCAATGCAGAGCAAGACCAGTAGGTTAGGCCCACAGAACATGACTGTGCATTCACCTACTAACAATTAACAACTAGAATCATTGCACATGGACCCCAAACGTTAACTTTTAAAGTTCAACCCCTTTCAGTTTTGGTATATTAATTTTGCTAGAGCATACAAGTAAATGAGGGCCACCATTTGTCCTGTAGGTTTGTATTCTGAATCTCCCCAGTGTAATCACTTTCTGGATTGCTCTTTAAAAGACTTGCTTACAATGACATCCAGTCTTGCTATAATGAGATCATTTCTCCAAGAAAAACACCAAATCTGTGTTAAATTTATTTCTATTCTTTTAAAGACTCAATTTTGACAAGTTCAAAATAAACTATTTTAAAAAGTACTCTGTAATGAGAGAACATATAAAGACTTGCATATGAAGAAACTCTGTTTTCTGAAGAACTATTTAGGGAAGAAAACTGCTTTGTATCCATATATAATTTCCACTTTATAGATTCTATCACATAACTAAAGGTCTTTATCTTAAAGCTAGATGTGTGTTTTGGGACCGATTTATGACCAAATGTGTCAATGTCTGACCACCTAATGGAAGAATACTTTGCAATGATGTGTAAAATATCTGCTTTTGTAAAAAAACTGGATATAGTAGATAAAGTATTTAGCGTTTACCAAGGCTATCAAAATATTTGTGCTGTCACTTGGCATTGGTATTTTATCTGGAAAATTCATGACCTAACAAAATCTCACGTCACTTGGTGTTTAAAAAAATTTTATCTTGAAAATCAGCCTTGAGATATAATTTGAATATCTTAAAAGTCTTTAATTTTAAATGAACAAATGATGTTTTGACAATGTATACTGTAACATGACCACCATCGGAATCATGATATAGAATAATTCCATAATCTTGAAAATTCTTCTTGGGCCTTTCTGCAGTCCATCCCTCTCCCCAGTCCTGGTTCGATGTGGTTTCGATATGGGGGTGGTTTCCCCCATACTGTTCTCTGTAGTAAATAAGTCTCACGAGATCTGATGATTTTATAAATGGGAGTTCCCCTGTGAGGACTCTCTTACTTGCCATCATGTAAGACATGACTTTGCTTCTCCTTTGTCTTCCACCATGAATGTAAGGCCTCCCCAGCCATGTGGGACTGTGACTCAATTAAACCTCTTTTCTTTATAAATTACCAAGTCTCGGATATGTCTTTATTAGCACTGTGAGAATAGACTAATACGTGGTCCATGATGATGACTGATCTACTTAATTATTGTCATTATAATATTGCCTCTTCTAGAATTTCATGGAAATGGAAACATACAGTAGGTATTCTTTTAATAAAATTGTAACTGCTTCATTGAACTATAATTCACATACTATACAATTCACCTTTTAAAGTTCAATGGTTTTTAGTATATTCAGTGATATGTGCAACAATCACCTTAGTCAATTTTAGAACATTTTCGTTACCTCAAAAATAAACCTCATACATTTTAGATAACACTCCCCTACCTCCCTATCCCCACGTCCCTAAGCAATCACTAATCTACTTTCTGTATAGATTTTCCTATTCTGGACATTTCATATGAATGGAAGCATATAACATGTGGTCTTTCGTGCCTGTCTTTTGTTCATTTAGCATAATGTTTTCAAGGCTCATTCATGTTGTAGCATGTGTCAGTACTTCATTCCTTTCTATGGCTGAATAACATTCCTTTATATACATATAGTACATTTGGTTGATATTAAATACATTCATCAGTTGATAGACATTTGAGCTGTTTCTACCTTTTGGCTATTATGCATATATTATCATGAACATTTGTGTAAAAGTATGGACATATAGTTTTGCTTCTCCTAGGTGAAGCAGAATTTCTGGGTCATAGGGTAACTCTATTTTTAATTATTTGATAAACTACCAGGATGTTTTCCTAAGCATTGGCATCATTTTACATTCCAATCTGCGGTGTATGAGGGTTCTGATTTCTCCACATTCCTGCTAACACCTATTATTATCTGACTTTTTGATTCTAGTCATTTTAGTTGGTTTTATCTCATTGCAGTTTTGATTTGCATTTTTCTGATCACTGAGGATGTTGAGCAACTTTTTACATACTTTCTGACCATTTGTATCTTTTCTGTTTGTTTGTTCGTTTGTTTTGAGACAGAGTCTCGCTCTGTCGCCCAGGCTGGAGTGCAGTGGCTGGATCTCTGCTCACTGCAAGCTCCGCCTTCCGGGTTACGCCATTCTCCTGCCTCAGCCTCCCGAGTAGCTGGGACTACAAGCGCCCGCCACCTCGCCCAGCTAGTTTTTTGTATTTTTTAGTAGAGACGGGGTTTCACCGTGTTAGCCAGGATGGTCTCGTTCTCCTGACCTCGTGATCCGCCCGTCTCGGCCTCCCAAAGTGCTGGGATTACAGGCTTGAGCCACCGCGCCCGGCCCATTTGTATCTTTTTTAACGAAATGTCTGTTCATATCCCTTGCCCATTTAAAAATTATTAGTATTTTTTATTAAATTGTAAGAGTTTGTTTTGTATACTAGATGCAAGTTCCTTGTAGTAGATTAGATGCAAATTCCTAGATGCAAATTAGATACATAATTTGCAAAATTTTTCTCCCGTTCTGGGGATTTTTTTTTTTTCACTTCCTTGATGGCATCCTTTGAAACACATTTTGAATTTTGATGGAGTCAATTTATCTATTTTTTTATTTGTTGCTCATGTTTTTGTGTCATTTCTACGAGTTACTCATGCTTGTAGTGTCATTTCTATGAATCCTTTACTAAATCCAGGTGATAGTTTTACCTATATTTTCCTCTGAGTATTTTATAATTTTAGCTCTTGCATTTAGTGCTTTGATCTATTTTGAGTTAATTTTATGTAAGGAAAGTTTGCATCGGGTCTAATTTCATTCTTTTGCATGAAGCTGCACAGTTGTCTCAGCACCATTTGTTATAAAGACAATTCTTTCCATATTTAATAGTCTTGGCATCATTGTCTAAAAACAGTTAACTAGAAATGTAGGGTTTATTTCTGTACTCTCAATTCTATTCCATAAATCTACGTGTCTATCCTTATGCCAGTACCACACTGTCCTCATTACTGTTGATTTGTAGTAAGGATTGAAATTGGGAATTGTGTGTCCTCCAACTTTGTTCTTTTTTAAGATTGTTTTGGCTATTCTCCTTCCTGTTCAATTCCATATGAATTTAGAATAAGCTTGCCAATTTCTACAAAGTCAGCTGAGATTTTGATGAGAAGTGAGATAAATCTGTTGATTAGTTTGGTAAGTATTGCTATCTTAACAATGTTACATCTTCCCATCTAAGAAAATGGAATGTTTTCTTAGCTATTTGATCTTATTTAATTTCTTTCAACAACTTTTGTAGTTTTCAGAGTATACGTTTTGCACTGCTTTTTCAAATTTATTCCTAAGTATTTTCGATGCTATTGTAAATGGAATTGTTTTCCTAATTTTATTTTCAGTTAGTTCATTGCAATTGAATAGAAATACATTGATTTTTATATATTGGTCTTGTATCCTGCAACCTTGCTAAACTCATTTATTAGATCTAATATTTTTTAATGGATTTCTTAGGATTTTCTACATATTAGATCATATCTTCTACAAATATAGATTGCTTTACTTCTTCCTTTCCAATCCAGATGCCTTTTATTTTTTAATTTTTCCTTCCTTCCTTGCTTCTTCCCTCCCTCCCTCCCTTCCTCCCTTCCTCCCTTCCTCCCTTCCTCCCTTCCTCCCTTCCTCCCTTCCTTCCTTCCTTCCTTCCTTCCTTCCTTCCTTCCTTCCTTCCTTCCTTCCTTCCTTCTCTCTCTTTCCTTTTCTCTCTCTTTCTTTCCTTTTTGCCTAATTGTCCTTACTAGTCCCTTCAGTATAATGTTGAATAGGAGTGAGAATGGATATCTTTGTCTTCTTCCTGCTCTTAGGAGGAAACATTTAGTTTTGTACCATTAGGCATAGGTTTGTTGTGAGTTTTTTATAGATGCCTTTTATCTGATTGGGGAAGTTCATGTCTATTCCAAGATTTTTGAGTGTTTTTTTTTTAAATCTTAAAAGGGTTTTGGATTGTGTCAGATGCTTTTTCTGCATTACTGATATGATCATGTAATTTTTAAAACTTCTATTCATTGTAGGTATTATATTAATTGATTTTCTGATATTAAACCAACCTTGCATTCCTAGAATAAACTTCATTTAATTTTGATATATAATTATATATATATATTGCTGGGTTCAGTTCACTAGTATTTTGTTAAAGATTTTGCATCCATGTTTATAAAAGATATTGGTCTATAGTTTTCTTTTCTTGTGATGTCTTGTCTGTTTATAGTATCAGGATAATACTGGCCTCATAAAATAATTTGAATTGCATTGGGAGTTATACTTGATGTAAATGACGAGTTGATGGGTGCTGACGAGTTGATGGGTGCAGCACAGCAACATGGCACAAGTATACATATGTAACAAACCTACACGTTATGCACATGTACCCTAGAACTTAAAGTATAATAATAAAAAATAATTAAAAAAAAAAAAGAAATGTGTTCACTCCTCTTCAATTTTTTGGAAGAGGTTTTGAAGAATTGTTATTCTTCTTTGAATATTTGGAAGAAGTCAGCAGTGAAATAATCTGGGTCTGGTCTTTTCTTCTTTTCTTTGTGGGTAGTCTTTTGATTAGTAATTCAACCTTCCTACTTGTTACAGGTCTAGTAAAATGGCTTACTTCTTTTTAAGTCAGTTTTGATAGTTTGTGTCTTTGTAGAAATTTGTCCATTTCATGTAAATTTTCCAATTTTTGACTTACAATTTTTCATAGAATTCCTTTATAATCATTTATATTTCTGTAAGGTTGTGGTAATGTTTCATCTTTTATTTCTGATTCTGGCAATTTGAATCTCCTCTCTTTTTATAGTGGTCAATCTAACTAAAGGTTTGTCAATTTGGTTGACTTTGTTAAATAAACTTTTTTGTTTTTATCAGTCTTCTCTATTACTTTTCTATTCTGTATTTCTACCCTAATCTTTGTTATTTCCTTTCTTCTGCTTGTTTTAGGTTTAGCTTGTTCTTCTTTTTTGAGCATCATAAAATGGAAGTTTGGGTTATTGATTTGAGATATTCTTTTCTAATGTAGAAATTTATGACTACGCATTTTCCTCCAAGCATTGTATTAGCAGCATTATACTAGTGTTGATATGTTGTATTTTCATTTTAATTTATTTCAAAATATTTTATGGTTTCCCTTTTGATTTCTTTTTTGGTCCATGGATTATTTAGGAGTGTGTTATTTAACTTTCACAAATTTAGGGATTTTTCTGCTATCAATCTCTAGTTTTATTTCATTGTGGTTGGAGAATATTTTTGTGATAATTTTATTTTAAAACATTTATTGAGGTTTGTTCTATGGTGTATTAGGCCATTCTCATATTCCTGTAAATAAGTACCTGAGACTGGGTAATTAATAAGAAAATAGGTTTAATTGGTTTCTAGTTCTGCAGGCTGTACGGGAAGCGTAGCACTAGCATCTGCTTCTGGGGAGGTTTCAGGAATCTTACAATCATGATGGAAGGTGACAGGGTAGTAGGCATCTCACATGGCAGGAACAAAAGTGAGAGAGAGTGTGTGTGAAGTGGAGAGGTGCCACACACTTTTAAATGACCAGATCTTATGTAATCTCAGAATGAGATATCACATATCACTAAGGGGATGGCCCAACCCATCAATGAGGGATCTGCCCCCATGATCCAATAACTTCCACCAGGTCACACCTCCAAGACTGAGGATAGCATTTCAACATGAGATTTGGGTGGGGACAAATATCCAAACTATACCATATGACATGGCACGTGGCCTATTCTGAAAGTAGTTACTCATTTATTTCTGACTCTCTTTATTTAGTATAATGCTTTGAGATTCATCCATGGCATTGCAAGTATCAGTAGTTCCTTTTAATTGCTGAATAATACTTTATTGTATGGATGTGGATATTCCACTACTGTTCATCTATAATCTAGTTGATGGATATTTGGTTTGTATTGAGTTTTTTACTGTTACAAATGAATCTGATATCAACATTCACATGTAAGACTGTGTGTGTGTGTGTGTGTGTGTGTATATATATATACTCTCTATATAACATACAAATATATATTAACACAGATGTTCATAGTAGTTTTATTTTTTTCTTTGGTAACAGCCATAAGCTAGAAACAACCCAAGTATTCCTCCACAGGTTAATGTTATAGTTGTGTATTCATACCATGGAATATGGTGCAGCAACACAAAGAAAAAAAAAATATTGATGCAACAACTTCAATGGACCTCAAGGGGAAAAAAGCCCATCTCAGAAGGTTACATACTATGTACTTCCATTTATAAAATTTTCTTGATATAACAAAATTATAAAGATGGAGAACAGATTGGTGGCTACTAGGAATTAGAGATGGTGGTGGGTGGTGTGCCTATAAAAGGATAGCATGAAGGAGCCTTGTGGTGATGGAACACTTGTGTGTGGTAGTAGTTACACATTTCTACACACGGATAAAATTGCATAGAAACTACACATATACAAATACATATGCAAAATGATGAAATCTAAATAAGCTCTGTGGACTGTACCAATGTCAATTTGCTGGTTTAGATATTGTACTGTATTTAAGCAAGATGTTCATGTAGGGGGAAACTGGGTGCAGAATACATGGGATCTACCTCTGCAATTTTTTGGCAACTCTTGTGAATCTGTAATTATTTCAAAATGGAAAGTTCAAAATACAGATATATATTGTTAATTGCCTAGAAGATACATATCCCAATGTGGATGTTCTTGATTTATTGTGTAGTGTGTTTTTTGCTTTACTTTTAGCAATAATGCCGATTAAGTTCTGGGAAAGAAGGTTGTATGACAGAAACACATTGTATTTTTCAGTGTCCAAATGCATACTAATAAGTATTAGTCTTATACTCATAATTTTTATTTTTAAAAAACAAAAAAGTTAAAACCAGCTAATCAGCTAAAAATTATATCCACTGAGGTGAGAGCATTTAGCATTCACCATGTTAAAATTATGTACTTGTATTTATTTTAGAGCAGTGGTTCTTAACTTTTTCTGATTCATAATACCTTAAAAACTTAGGAAGGCTATGCATACATCTTAGAATTGTGTTCTTTTTTTAACTTTGATTTTAGAATCAGGGGGTACATGTGCAGGTTGGTTACAAAGGTATATTGCATGATGCTGAGATTTGGGGTATGATCGAACCCATCACCCAGGTAGTGAGCATAGTACCCAATAGGTAGTTTGTCAGCAATCGTCTCCACTTCTCTCCCCAACCTAGTAGTCCCCAGTGTCTGTTGTTCCCATCTTTATGTCCATGTGTACCCTGTGTTTAGCCCCCACTTATAAGTGAGAATATGTGGTATTTGGCTTTCTGTTCTCGTGTCAATTTGCATAGGAAAACAGCCTCCAGCTGCATCCATGTTGCTACAAAGAACATGATTTTGTTCTTTTCTATAGCTGCATAGTGTTCCATAGTGTGTATGTATCACATTTTCTTTATCCAATCCACCACTGATGCGCACCTGGGTTGATTCCATATTTTTGCTATTGTGAATGCTGCTGGAATGAACATATGAGTACATGTGTCTTTTGGGTAGAATGATTTCTTTTCCTTTGGGTGTATACCCAGCAATGGGATTGCTGGGTTGAATGGTAATTCAACTCTTAGTTCTTCGAGGAATCTCCAAACTGTTCTCCATAATGGTTAGACTAACTTACTTTCCCACCAACCATGTATGTGTCTGTTTTCTTGGCAGTCTTGCCAGTATCTGTTTGTTTGTTTTTTGTTGTTACTGTCTGTTTGTTTGTTTGCGTGCTTGCTTTTTAACACAAGCCATTCTGACTGGTGGGAGATAGTATCTCATTGTGGTTTTAATTTGCATTTCTCTGATTATTACTGATGATGAGCACTTTTTCATATGCTTTTTGGTTGCATATATGTCTTTTTTTGAGAAGTATATGTTCATGTCCTTTGCCTACTTTTTAATGGGGTTATTTGGTTTTGCTTATATATTTAAGTTCCTTATAGATTGTCGATATTAGACCTTTGTCAGATGCATAGTTTGTGAATATTTTCTCTCATTGTACAACTTGTCTGTTTACTACCTTGATAGTTTTTTTGTTGTTGTTGTGCAGAAGCTCTTTAGTTTAATTAGGTCCCTCTTAGTAATTTTTATTTGTGTTGCAATTGCTTTTGAGGACTTAGCCATAAATTATTTGCGAAGGCCAACATAGAGAAGGGTATTTCCTAGGTTTTCTTCTAGTATTGTTATAGTTTTAGGTCCTACATTTAAGACTTTAATGATCTTGAGTTAATTTTTGTATGCAGCAATAGGTAGGGCTCCAGTTTCATTCTCCTGCAAATGTACAGCCAGTTATCCCAACATTATTTACTGAATAAGGGAGTCTTTTCCCTACTGTTTATTTTTGTTGAGTTTGTTAGAGATCAGTTTGTTGTAGGTGTGTGGCTTTATTTCTGGGTTCTCTATTCTCTTCCATTGGTCTATGTGTCTGTTTTTGTACCAGTACCATGCTGTTTTGGACACTGTAGCCTTGTAGCATAGTTTGAAGACAGGTAATGTGATGCCTCCAGCTTTGTTCTTTTTGCTTAGGATTGCTTTGTTTATTCAGGCTCTTTTTTGGTTCCATATGAATTTTAGAATAGTTTTTTCTATTTCTGTGAAAAAAAATGATACTGGTACTTTGATAGAAATAGCATTGAATCTGTAAACTGCTTTCGGCACTATGGCCATTTTAATGATATAGATTCTTCTAACTCATGAGCATGAAATGTTTTTCTATTTTTGGCATAATCTTTGATTTCTTTCAGCAGCATTTGTAGTTCTCCTTGTAGAGATATTTCATTTCTTTAGTTAAATATATGCTGAGGTATTTTATTTCTTCTTTTGGCTATTGTAAATGGGATTGCATTCTTGATTTGACTCTCAGCTTGAATGCCATCAGTGTATATAAATGCTACTGATTTTTGTATGTCGATTTTGTATCATGAAATGCTCCTGAAGTAATTTATCAGTTATAGGAGCATTTTGGCTGAGTTTTTAGGGTTTTCTAGGCATAGAATGATCTCAGCAGTGAAGAAAGATAATTTGACTCTCTCTTTTTCTATTAGATACCTTTAATTTCTTTCTCTTGCCTGATCACTCTGGCTAGGTCTTCAAGTACCATATGGAATAGGAGTGATGATAGTGGTCCTTCTAGTTCTTAGGGGGAATGCTTCCAACTTTTGCCCATTCAGTATAATATTGGCTGTGGTTTATTCATTTATTTATTTTTTATTTTATTATTTTTTTTTTGAGACGGAGTCTTGCTCTGTAGCCCAGGCTAGAGTGCAGTGGCCGGATCTCAGCTCACTGCAAGCTCCGCCTCCCGGGTTCATGCCATTCTCCGGCCTCAGCCTCCCGAGTAGCTGGGACTACAGGCACCCGCCACCTCGCCCGGCTAGTTTTTTGTATTTCTTAGTAGAGATGGGGTTTCACCGTGTTAGCCAGGATGGTCTCGATCTCCTGACCTCGTGATCCACCCGTCTCGGCCTCGGCTGTGGTTTATTATAGATGGATCTTATTATTTTGAGGTATGTTCCTTTGATGCCTAGTTTGTTGGGTGGTTTTATTAAGAAGGGATGTTGGATTTTACCAAATGTTTTTTCTGCCTCTTTTAAGATGATCATATATGGTTTTGTTTTTAATTATTTATGTGATGAATCACATTGATTAATATCCATATGCTAAAATAACCTTCTATTCCAGGAATAAAGCTCACTTAATTGTGGTGAATTACCTTTGTGATGTGCTGCTGGATTCAGTTTATTATTATTTTGTCTCAAATTTTTGTGTCTATGTTTATCAGGGATATTGGCCTGTAGTTGTCTTTTTGTTGTGCCTTTGCTAGATTTTGGTGTCAGGATGATACTGGATTTGTAGAATGAGTTATGGAGGAATCCCTTCTTTCTGATTTTTTTGGGATAGTTTCAGTAGGATTGATACCAGCTCTTCTTTGTATGTGTGGTAGAATTTGGCTTTGAATCCATCTGGTTCAGGGCTTTCTTTTTGCTTGATAGATTTTCTATATTACTAATTCAATTTCATAACTCATTATTGATCTCTTCAGGATTTGTGTTTCTTCCTGTTGCAACCTTGGGAAGTTGTGTGTTTGCAGAAATATGTCCATTTTCTTTAGGTTTTCTAGTTTGTGCGCTTAGAGATGTTCATAGTAGTCTCTGAGGATCTTTTGTATTTCAGTGGAATCAGTTATAATTCACCTTTGTCATTTCTGGTTATGCTTATTTGGATCTTCTCTCCCTCCTTTCTTTGTTAATTGAGCTACTGGTCTATCAATCCTATTTATCCTTTCAAAAACAATTTTT